>NC_041387.1:148619634-148715581 GCF_002162155.2 Triticum dicoccoides | reverse complement strand
CCTAAGCTCCCATCTAATCTCCTCCTTGCCTATCCTCCTCCCCGCTACCATCAACTGCCAGTGGATTCGCCATGCCAACGTGCTTCCAAGGGATCCTACCTATCTGGACTCTCGTCGCACCGACTAATTGCCAACAGGACGTGAGGATTTCTATGGACTTTGGCGTGATCACCAGAGGATGGGTAAACCCTAGACGGCGCTAGGGGAAAACGTTGCCTGGAAGCCGAGCTGCCTAGAGGCTATAATCTCATCTAGCCCAACATTTTTTGAGGGACGCAGCAGCTCAACTTTTTTTAGAATCCCGTAGCAGCCCAGCTAACACACAACACACACATTGGCACATCATGGAGCAGCCCAACCCAACACAACACATCGACACAACATGCATCCGCTGCCAGCCTCCGCTGATGGACCATCACACAGGGCACAACAGCCACCCGCCAGCGGCGTACACCACCCGCCGCCCACGGTTTCCCGCCAAGTCGACAGCAAGTTGTTCGACCCACGACTGGCGCCACGTGATACATCTCCAACGTATCTATAACTTTTTATCGTTCCATGCTATTATATTATCATTCTTGGATGTTTTACAATCATTTTATAGTCATTTTATATCATTTTTGGTACTAACCTATTGACATAGTGCCCAGTGCCAGTTGCTGTTATCTGCATGCTTTTTACATTGCAAGAAATCAATATCAAACGGAGTCCAAATGCAACGAAACTCTTGGAGGATTTGGGCCGGAAGAAAGCCATTGGGCCAAGGAAGCACCTGAGGGGCTGCTCGAGGGGAGCAGCACCCACCAGGGCGCTCCAGGAGGCCCAGGCGCGCCCAGGTGGGTGCTGCCCACCTCGGGTGCCCCCCAAACCGTCTCTTTGCTCTACAAATACCACAATATTCCAGAAACCCTAGGGGAGTCGACGAAATATTGATCCAGCCACCGTAGAGTCCAGAACCACCAGATCCAATCTAGACACTGTCATAGAGGGGTTCACCACTTCCATTGGTGCCCCTCCTATGATGCGTCAGTAGTTCTTTGTAGACCTACGGGTCCGTAGTTAGTAGCTAGATGGCTTCCTCTCTCTCTCTCTCTCTCTCTCTCTCTCTTGATTATCAATACAATGGTCTCTTGGAGATCCATATGAAGTAAGTCTTTTGGCGGTGTGTTTGTTGGGATCTGATGAACTTTGAGTTTATGATCAGATCTATGTTTTTATCCATGAAAGTTATTTGAGTCTTCTTTGATCTCTTATATGCATGATTGCTTATAGCCTCATATTTCTTCTCCGATATTTGGGTTTTGTTTGGCAAACTTGATCTATTTATCTTGCAATGGGAAGAGGTGCTTTGTAGTGGGTTCGATCTTATGGTGCTTGATTCCAGTGACATAAGGGGAACCGACACGTATGTATCGTTGCTACTAAGGATAACAAGATGAGACATATATCTGTCGCAATAGATAAATGGATCTCGTCTACATTATGTCATCATTCTTATTGCATTACTCCGTTTTCTCATGAACTTAATACACTAGATGCATGTTGGATAGCAGTCGATGTGTGGAGTAATAGTAGTAGATGCACGCAGGAGTCGGTCTACTAATCTTGGACGTGATGCCTATATAATGATCATTGCCTTGATATTGTCATGATTATTTGAAGTTCTATCAATTTCCAAACAGTAAATGTTTTCCCATCGTTTGCTATTTTTCTCGAGAGAAGCCACTAGTGAAACATACGACCCCCGGGTCTCTTTTCATCATATTTTCCTTTGCGATCTATTTTATCTTGCATTTATTTTCAGATCTATTAAACCAAAAATACAAAAATACCTTGCTGCAATTTATTTGTTCCGCGATCTATTTATCCTATCTACCACTTTACCTCATGTTATTTGCCTATCTTGAGGCGTCGTACCCGGAAGGGATTGACAACCCCTTTAACACGTCGGCTTGCGAGTATTTGTTATTTGTGTGGAGGTGTTGTTTATGTGGTGTGAGGAGGTTCTCCTACTGGTTCGATAACCTTGGTCTCATCACTGAGGGAAATACCTACCATCGCTATACTGCATCATCCCTTCCTCTTTGGGGAAATACTGACGTAGTTCTAGTAGACATCAAAAAGGAATTTCTGGCGCCATTGCCGGGGAGGATCTTCAACATCAACCAGGTTCCTAATCACAAATCTCATCTCCTCGCAATTTACATTATTTGCCATTTGCCTCTCGTTTTCCTCTCCCCCACTTCACAAAAAAAATGTCGTTTTATTTGCCCTCTTTTTCGTTCGTCGTTTTCTCGTCAAATCCATTTTTGAGTGCAATCTTGTTGCGTAGTCATCATGACTCAAGAGAACACCAAGTTATGTAATTTCTCAAATACCAACAATAATGATTTTATTAGCACTCCGATCGCTCCTCCCGCCACTAGTGCAGAGTCTTGTGATATTAATACTGCTTTGTTGTATCTTGTTATGAAAGATCAATTTGCCAGTACTCCTAATGAGGATGCCGCATCCCATCTTAACACATTCATGGAATTATGCGATATGCAAAGTAAAAAATATATGGACAATGATGTTGTGAAGTTGAAATTATTTCCGTTTTCTTTGCGAGACCGTGCAAAAATTTTGTTTTCTTCTTTGCCTCGCAATAGTATTGATTCTTGGAACAAGTGCAAAGATGCTTTTATCACTAAGTATTTTCCAACCGCAAATATTATTTCCCTTAGAACCCAGATCATGAATTTCAAGCAACTTGAAAATGAGCATGTTGCACGATCTTGGGAAAGGATTAAATTGATGCTAAGGAATTGCCCAACTCATGGGTTAAATCTTTGGATGATCATACAAAAAATTTATGCGGGATTGAATTTTGTTTCTCGTAATCTTTTAGATTCCACCACAGGGGGTAATTTTATGGAAATTACTTTTGGTGAAGCTACTAAATTGCTAGATAATATTATGGCAAATTACTCACAATGGCATACCGGAAGAGCTCCTACTAGTAAAAAAGTCAATTCGGTAGAAGAAATAAATTCTTTGAGTGAAAAAGTTGATGCTCTTGTGAAGTTTGTTGCTAATAAAAGTGCTCCTATTGATTTTAACGATGTGCCTTTGTCTACTTTGATTGAGCAAAATAGTGATGCCATAGATGTGAATTTTGTCTCGCGAAATAATTTCAACAATAATGCTTATAGAGGTAATTTTAATCCTAGGCCTTTTCCTAGTAATTCCTCTAATAATTATGGTAATTCCTATGGTAATCCCACCTACAATAATAATAGAAACACCTCTGATCTTGAGAAAAATATTTAAAAAATTATCAATACGCAAAAGGCTTTCAACACTTCGATAGAAGAAAAGTTGAATAAAATTGATGATTTGTCTAGAAGTGTTGATAGAATTACTCATGATGTAGAAACTCTCAAGATGAAAAAAATTGTGCCTAAAGTTGAAGAATCAATTAAAGCTCTTTATGTTTCTATGGATGAAAGTAAGAAAAGAACCTCTATGCTTAGAGCTAAAAGAGATTTTTTAGAAAAAGTGTTTTCTAGTGATTACTATCATAAAAGTGATGAAGATCTTAAAGTGATTGGTGTTTCTTCTATTGATTCTTTGTTTAGTAAATTTAAGATTGATGAAAAAGGGACTGGAGAAGAGTCAACTTTAGTTAGAAGGCATCCCTATGATTCGAAGGGTGAAAATCTTGTTGAAAAAATTGATAAAAGTGGGTTTGAAGAGGTCAAGACTTTAACTAGTGATGTGCCCACTATTTTGGATTAAAAAGACTTCAATTATGATAGTTGCTCTTTGATTGATTGTATTTATTTGTTGCAATCCATGATAAATTCACCCCATGCTTATGAACAAAATAAAGCTTTTACTAAACATATTCTTGATGCTATGATGAAAGCTTTTGAACAAAAATTGGAATTAGAAGTTTCAATTCCTAGAAAATTGCATGACGAATGGGAACCTACTATCAAAGTCAAGATAAAAAATTATGAGTGTTTTGCTTTATGTGACTTGGGTGCTAGTGTTTCTACAATTCTGAAATCTTTATGTGATGTGCTTGGTCTTACCGATATCGAAGAATGCTCTTTAAATTTGCACTTAGTGGATTCTACTATTAAAAAGCCTATGGGAAGAATTAATGATGTTATTTTTCTTGCAAATAGGAATTATGTTCCCATATATTTTATTGTTCTTGATATTGATTGCAATCCGTCTTATCCAATTATTCTTGGTAGACAGTTTTTGCGTACTATTGGTGTCGTGGTTGATATGAAATAAGGCAATATAAAATTTCACTTTCCACTAAGGAAGGGAATGGAACACTTCCCTAGGACAAGAATTAGGCCACCATATTAATCAATCATGAGGGCATCTTATGGATCTAGAACCAAAGATGACAAAACTTAGATCCTACGTGTTATGCCTAGCTAGGGCGTAAAATGATAGCGCTTGTTGGGAGGCAACCCAATGAATAAAATTTATTTTTGCTTTTTTCTTACTGTTCTTGAGTGTTAGCACAATTATTCTACTGTTATGATTGTGTTTTTTGTGTTTTAATTAGTGTTTGTGCCAAGCAAAGCCTTTGGGAAGACTTGGGTGAAAGTTTATTTGATATTGCTGAAAAACAGAAACTTTTGCACTCACGAGATTCCTTGTCATTTTTTACAGAAGAGTGATTGTAAGTTGATTATTTTTTAAGAGGATTAATAGACAAATTCCTCACGTCGACAAATTTATTTCATAATTTTTGGAGTTACAGAAGTATTCTAATTTTTCAGATTGCTACAGACTGTTCTGTTTTTGACAGATTCTGTTTTCTTTGCGTTGTGTGCTTGTTTTGATGTTTCTATGGTTTTATTTGATGAGTTTTTGCCATATAAAAGTTGTAATAAAGTATATATAATGCAAAAACAAAATAAGAATAGGTTTTATACAGTACTTATAGTAGTGGTTTGGTTTCTTATACTAACGGATCACACGAAGGTTTTGTTTGAGTTTTGTGTGATTGAAGTTTTCAAGTTTTGGGTTATCTTACGATGGATGAAGGAATAAGGATAAGCAAAAGTCTAAGCTTGGGGATGCCCGAGGCACCCCAAGATAATATTCAAAGAAATAGCAATCAACTAAGCTTGGGGATGCCACCGAGTGGCATCCCTGCTTTCTTCTAATGACCATCGGTATTTTACTTGAAACTATATTTTTATTCGTCACATGATATGAGTTTTGCTTGGAGCGTCTTGTATGCTATGAGTCTTTACTTGTTTTTCTTTGTGTTTTAAGTGTTGAATCCTTGCTGGACACACCCTTTTGAGAAAGCCAAAAATTATGCTATGCTTGCTCCTATGCTTCACTTAGATTTATTCGGGAGTTAGTAAAGTTTTAAGAAATTCTATCTTGCTTCACTTAGATTATTTTGAGAGAAAGAAAAATTCTATGCTCATGAACTTCACTTATATTTGTTTGAGCTTATCAAAAGCAACATATGAAAATAGTCCCAAAGTGATAGATATCCAAGGAGGATATAATAAAAAATTTCATGAAGATCATTGGACAAAATAAAGTTGATTCTTAGTAATGGTTTTGAGATATGACGATATGATATGTGAGTCATGTTGATGAGTAATTGTGCTTTAGTAATAATATTGATGTTAAGGTTTGTGATTCCCTATGCAAGCACGAAAGTCAATAGTTATGCAATGAAATTTATATCCTACTTATGGTGCATTATTCGGTGTTACTTATGCTTAATGCTTGGGTACGAGATTTTTCGCCTTTTGGTTGGTTGCTTCTCAATCTTTTTGCTAGCATTCATTTTGCACTAAGTATGATCACTACTTATGCATCCAAAACCCTTTAAACCAGGTTTGCCTTATGAGTCCACTATACCTACCTATATGCGGTATTTCCATGTCGTTCTAAGCAAATTTGCATGTGCCATATCTAATGTTCAAAATAAATTTCTCTTTTGTGTGCTCTACTACTCACGAGGTGGTAAAGGGTAGCCAATATTTTCCATGCTAGATGTGTTATTCTCACGATGAGTGTTTATTCACTTGTCATTGCATGAGAGTACGGCAAAGGTATTAGGGATGCCCAGTCCCGAAATGAATAAATGAATTTACTTTATGTTGTCAAATAATAAATTCCCTGGAAAGTGTTGGTATGGAGGGCACCCATGGATAACTAGCCATGGAAAGTGAAAGTTATGGTGGAAAAAGGAATAAACTTTGTTTTCTGTTCGGGAACCGCCTATGATGTATCTAGCATGGAAAGTGTTGGGATGCTCCAAGTCATTTTCGTTGGTAGGAAAAGTATGCCTCTCAAAAATAATTTTATCTCTCAATTTAAGCTTTGAGCTCTGGCACCTCTACAAATCCCTACTTCCCTCCGCGAAGGGCCTTTCTTTTACTTATGCAATTTTTATTTTGAATTTGAGTCTCCATCTTCTCTTATAAAGCACCAACTAAGGGGCACTATGTTCGTATTTGAGCATTGGGTGTAGCTAATATTCGAGTGTGTTTCATGAATGGATCAATGATTGAGCATGATGGGCTAGGGATAACTTGCTTTAGTGTTGATATTTTGAAAGATATGGTTGCTTGTTGGTTTGCTTGAGTATTAAAGTCTTCATGTCAAAACTAGACTATTGCTTTGAATCATATAAAAGTCCATATGTCCATGCTATAAAGAAAAAAGAATGTGATGAACATGTTAGGTAGCATTCCACATCAAAAATTCAGTTTTTATCATTTACCTACTCGAGGACGAGCATTAATTAAGCTTGGGGATGTTGATACGTCTCCAACGTATCTACAATTTTTGATTTTTCCATGCTGTTATATTATCATTGTTGGATGTTTTACAATTGTTTTATAGTCATTTTATATCATTTTTTGGTACTAATCTATTGACATAGTGCCCAGTGCCAGTTGTTATTTTCTGCATGTTTTTTACATCGCAGGAAATCAATATCAAACGGAGTCCAAATGCAACGAAACTCCTGGAGGATTTTTTGGGCCAGAAGAAAGCCAGTGGGCCAAGGAAGCACCTGAGGGGCTGCTCGAGGGGAGCGGCACCCACCAGGGCACGCCAGGAGGCCCAGGCGTGCCCAGGTGGGCGCTGCCCACCTCGGGTGCCCCCCAAACCACCTCTTTGCTCTATAAATACCACAATATTCCAGAAACCCTAGGGGAGTCGACGAAATATTGATCCAGCCACCGCAGAGACCAGAACCACCAGATCCAATCTAGACACCGTCATGGAGGGGTTCACCACTTCCATTGGTGCCTCTCCTATGATGCGTGAGTAGTTCTTTGTAGACCTACGGGTCCATAGTTAGTAGATAGATGGCTTCCTCTCTCTCTCTCTCTCTCTCTCTTGATTATCAATACAATGGTCTCTTCGAGATCCTTATGATGTAAGTCTTTTGGCGGTGTGTTTGTTGGGATCCGATGAACTTTGAGTTTATGATCAGATCTATGTTTTTATCCATGAATGTTATTTGAGTCTTCTTTGATCTCTTATATGCATGATTGCTCATAGCCTCGTTTTCTTCTCTGATATTTGGGTTTTGTTTGGCCAACTTGATCTATTTATCTTGCAATGGGAAGAGGTGCTTTGTAGTGGGTTCGATCTTACGGTGCTTGATCCCAGTGACAGAAGGGGAACCGACACGTATGTATCATTGCTATTAAGGATAACAAGATGAGATCTATATCTATCACAATAGATAAATGGATCTCATCTGCATCATGTCATCGTTCTTATTGCATTACTCCATTTTCTCATGAACTTAATACACTAGATGCATGCTCGATAGAGGTCGATGTGTGGAGTAATAGTAGTAGTTGTAGGCAGGAGTCCGTCTACTAATCTTGGATGTGATACCTATATATGATCATTGCTTGGATATCTTCATGATTATTTGAAGTTCTATCAATTGCCCAACAGTAATTGTTTTCCCACCGTTCGCTATTTTTCTCAAGAGAAGCCACTAGTGAGACCTACGGCCCCCGGGTCTCTTTTCATCATATTTGCCTTTGCGATCTATTTTCTCTTGCATTTATTTTCAGATCTATTAAACCAAAAATACAGAAATACCTTGCTGTAATTTATTTGTTCCGCGATCTATTTATCCTATCTACCACTTTTACCTCACGTTATTTGCCTATCTTGAGGCGCCGTACCCGGAAGGGATTGACAACCCCTTTAACACGTCGGGCTGCGAGTATTTGTTATTTGTGTGCAGGTGTTGTTTACGTGGTGTGAGGAGGTTCTCCTATTGGTTTGATAACCTTGGTCTCATCACTGAGGGAAATACCTATCGTCGCTATACTACATCATCCCTTCCTCTTTGGGGAAATACCGACATAGTTCTAGCAGACATCACCACGCAACCGCACTCAGCTAACAGCGGAAAGTCGACAATGCATCTCCTTCTCTGAATCTGATACTCTCCTATTGTCCTTGCCCTGCAAGCTGCATAGGTAATTTTCTTAGACTCATTCCCAATATCTTTCCCCTAAATTTCACTTACACTGTGTTTGGATGTCTCCATTGAAGCCTAGGAAATGGATTTGGTATTTAACTAGTAGCAATACAACTGTTTGGATGGACAACGAATTCGTATTGGAAACAAAAGCGCAATTCCACACCGTTTTGCCTCCCACAAAAAGCTTCCTCCCATGTTTCAGAGGGGTGCCGCTCCAATTTGGGCTGTAATCACGAGCGCGCGCAAAACGTACCCCTTCATCCTCCCGCGACCACAAAAACACATAGCAGAGGAGCTTTGGCACTATCTGAAGACCTTCAGTTATAGTGCATCCACGTGGCCTCAGATTGTAAGGAGGTGATTGACAGTATCAAGCAGAAGAATGGAGCGGAGTAAGGAGCGATCATACATGCAATCATGGATTATTCTAGTAGTTTTACTTCTTGCAATCTCGTCCATGAGTTTATGAGCTCCAATGCTTTTTTCTTGAGAATTTTTAGGAGCTCCAATATGGAGGCTCACAATTTAGTGAAGCATGCTTTAAAACTAGGAATGGGCCGCCGTGTGTGGTCAGGCCACCCATTGAACCTTTCCTTCGTCCCAGTTCAGCTGGTGATGGCATAAAAAAGGGTCCCCTCCTGTTAGGGTTTCTTTCCTCTCGGCAGCGGCGATCTCACGCGCCACCGTAAAGACTTTGGCTCCCCTCTCCTACCCTCTGCATCGACGTTGATCGGAGGGCCTGGGGTCCCGTCATCGATGGGGGAAGGATCTCTAGGGATCATACCACCCACGGAACAAAACCCTCCGGCAAGGGAATATGGAAGACGCTACTTCGGGATCAGGGAGCGGCATGACGGATTTGGAAGCAATGATGGACGAACTAGGTTTGAAGTAAGATGATCTCCAGGATGTGGTAGTCGAGGATGATGAACTGCCGGTGGAGGCAACCCATTGGATGGCCATAGCTAGGGTTCACACCGAGAAGACCTATATAGTCAGTATTGGTTTTACAAGAATATGAGAGTAGCCTGGGACTTGGCAAAGGAAGTGAAGATCAGGCCGCTTGAAGATAACCTTTACACGATGTAATTTGGATGCTGGGGTGATTGGGAACGCGTGATGGAGGAAGGACCATGGAGTTTCAAGGGAAAAGCGGTGGTGCTGGCGCCATATGACGGCTATACAAAACCGCGACTATTGAGCTCAATAAGATCAATATGTGGATACAGATCCATGACTTCCCAGATGGTTTCTTCTCAAAGATCAAAGCTTTGCCTGCGATGGTGTATGAATGTCTCCCTGATTGGTGTGCCGTCTGCGGATACATTGGTCATCTCTTCAAAAATTGCAGAGACGGAGTCCATCATCCAAAGGCATTCGTTTTTAAAGACCTAAAAGCTTCATGTTTTAAAGGACCGGGGAGTGGACCAGGAGAAGGACAAGGCCCAGCTGAGGGAAGCAGGGCACGAGGTGGTCACGTAGGAGGCCATGGAGGCCGTGCAGGTAGAGGACGCGACAGTGGAGCTGATCACAACATGTCTGTACCCAGGGCAACACCTGACGCGGATGTGGCCATGGAGGAGGGGGACAGAAAGAGGAAGAGGGGGCAGCAGCAAAAGGCCAAAAAGCATTAATGTTGCTACAAGCGCTTGCTGTTGACTCCAATGCTAATCCGCTTCCAACCACTGAAATTCCACCTAGGCCTTCGTCAAAGCAGGAGCCGAAGAGGAACAATACCAACACGATGATAGACAAGAAAACCAATGGAAAGAACACAGCTCTATCCAAAAACACTGATGCGTGTTTGGCGGGCCTCCAAGGGGGTTGCGCCATGCGCAATGAGTCTCCTCTGTTGGAACTGCCATAGGCTGGCAAACCCGCGGCGGTTTGAGAGCTTCGCGACCTGACAAAGCAATATGCCCCCTCTGTACTATGTATCCTTCAGACTCAGTTAGAGGGATCGAGAGTTGAGGATATGGTTGGCTCTTTAGGTTTTAATAAAAGTTTTTTTGTTAGTATCTCGGGAAGAAGTGGTGGTCTAGGAGTGTTTTGGAATGAAGAAATGAAACTTGAGATTGTTGGCTATTCGAAGTATCATATTGATGCACTTGTTGATGACCTTGTAGATGTGAAAACAAGAGTAACCTTTGTCTATGGGGAAGCACAAGTTAGTGAAAGATACAATATGTGGGACATGCTTAGGGGAATCGTAGGTACCAACGATATACCCTGGCTAGTCTTGGGTGATTTCAATGAGGTGTTGCATTGATACATCTCCAACGTATCTATAATTTTTGATTGTTCCATGCTATTATATTATCTGTTTTGGATGTTTAATGGGATTTAATATGCTCTTTTATATTATTTTTGGGACTAACCTATTAACCGGAGGCGCAGTGCCAGTTTCTGTTTTTTTTTGCCTATTTTAGAGTTTTGGAGAAAAGGAATACCAAAAGGAGTCCAAACGGAATAAACCTTCGCGATGATCTTTCTTGGACCGACAGCAAACCAAAAGACTTGGAGTTGAAGTCAGAAACGCCACAAGGCATCCACGAGGCAGGAGGGTGCGCCCACGGGTGTAGGCGCGCCCCACACCCTCGTGGGCCCCTCATAGCTCCACCGACGTACTTCTTTTGCCTATATATACTCTTATACCCTAGAAACACCAGGGGGAGCCATGAAACCACTTTTCCACCGCCGCAACCTTCTGTACCCGTGAGATCCCATCTTGGGGCCTTTTCCGGCGATCTGCCAGAGGGGGAATCGATCACGGAGGGCTTCTACATAAACACCATTGCTTCTCCGATGAAGCGTGAATAGTTTACCACAGACCTTTGGGTCCATAGTTATTAGCTAGATGGCTTGTTCTCTCTCTTTGATTCTCAATACAAAGTTCTCCTCGATGTTCTTGGAGATCTATTCGATGTAATACTCTTTTGCGTTGTGTTTGCCGAGATCCGATGAATTGTGGATTTATGAACAAGATTATCTATGAATATTATTTGGTTCTTCTCTGAATTCTTATATGCATGACTTGATATCTTTGCAAGTCTCTTCGAATTATCGGTTTAGTTTGGCCTACTAGATGTTGGGGAACGTAGCAGAAATTTAAAATTTTCCTACGTGTCACCAAGATCTATCTATGGAGAAACCAGCTACGAGTAGAAGGAGAGTGCATCTACATACCCTTGTAGATCGCTAAGCGGAAGCGTTCAAGTGAACGGGGTTGATGAAGTCGTACTCGTCGTGATTCAAATCACCGATGATCAAGTGCCGAACGCACGGCACCTCCGCGTTCAACACACGTACAGCCCGGTGACGTCTCCCACGCCTTGATCCAGCAAGGAGAGAGGGAGAGGTTGGGGAAGACTCCATCCAACAGCAGCACAACGGCGTGGTGGTGGTGGAGGAGCGTGGCAATCCTGCAGGGCTTCGCCAAGCACCGCGGGAGAGGAGGAAGACTTGGGAGAGGGGAAGGGCTGCGCCAGAACTTCGTGTGTAGCTCCCATGCGCCTCCCCACTATATATAGGGGTGGAGGGGCTGGTTTCTTGCCCTCCGAGTCCATTGGGGCGTTGGCCAAGGTGGGAGGAAAGAAATCTCATTATTTCCTTCCCCACCGATTGTTATCCCCCCTTTTTAGGGATCTTGATCTCATCCCTTCGGGATATGATCTTATTCCTTCTAAGGGGGGATCTTGGTGCGCCTTGACCAGGGGTGTGGGGCCTTGCCCCCACTACCCACGTCCATGTGGGTCCCCCCATGCACGTGGGCCCCACTCCGGAACCTTCTAGAACCTTCCCGGTACAATACCGAAAAATCCCGAACATTTTCCGGTGGCCAAAATAGGACTTCCCATATATAAATCTTTACCTGCGGACCATTCCGGAACTCCTCGTGACGTCCGGGATCTCATCCGGGACTCTAAACAACATTCGGTAACCACATACAAACTTCCTTTATAACCCTAGCGTCATCGAACCTTAAGTGTGTAGACCCTACGGGTTCGGGAGACATGTAGACATGACCGAGACGTTCTCCGGTCAATAACCAACAGCGGGATCTAGATACCCATGATGGCTCCCACATGTTCCACGATGATCTCATCGGATGAACCACGATGTCAAGGACTTAATCAATCCCGTATTCAATTCCCTTTGTCTATCGGTATGTTACTTGCCCGAGATTCGATCGTCGGTATCCAATACCTTGTTCAATCTCGTTACCGGCAAGTCACTTTACTCGTTCCGTAACACATCATCCCGTGATCAACTCCTTGGTCACATTGTGCATATGATGATGTCCTACCGAGTGGGCCCAGAGATACCTCTCCGTTTACACGGAGTGACAAATCCCAGTCTCGATCCGCATAAAACAATAGATACTTTCAGAGATACCTGTAGTGCACCTTTATAGTCACCCGGTTACGTTGTGACGTTTGATACACCCAAAGCACTCCTACGGTATCCAGGAGTTACACGCTCTCATGGTCGAAGGAAGAGATACTTGACATTGGCAAAGCTCTAGCAAATGAACTACACGATCTTTTGTGCTAGTCTTAGGATTGGGTCTTGTCCATCACATCATTCTCCTAATGATGTGATCCCGTTATCAACGACATCCAATGTCCATAGCCAGGAAACCATGACTATCCGTTGATCACAACGAGCTAGTCAACTAGAGGCTCACTAGGGACATATTGTGGTCTATGTATTCACACGTGTATTACGACTTCCGGATAATACAGTTATAGCATGAATAAAAGACAATTATCATGAACAAGGAAATATAATAATAATACTTTTATTATTGCCTCTAGGGCATATTTCCAACACTAGATTGATATTTCTTGCCATAGGAGAAGTGCTTAGCTTTGGGTTCAATCTTGCGGTGTCCTTTCCCAGTGACAGTAGGGGAAGCAAGGCACATATTGTATTGTTGCCATCGAGGATAAAAAGATGGGGTTTATATCATATTGCCCAGTCCAAATTGTTGTTTCTTTGCCTATTTTAGTGTTTCGCCAGAAAAGGAATATCAAACGGAGTCCAAACGGAATGAAACCTTCGGGAGAGTCATTTTTGGAACGAACGCAATCCAAGAGACTTGTAGTGGACGTCAAGGAAGCAACAAGGCGGCCACGAGGCAGGGAGGCGCGCCCCCCACCCTCGTGGGCTCCTCGTGGCTCCCCTTCCCAACTTCTTTCGCCTATATATACTCATATACCATGAAAACATCCGAGAGCACCACGAAACCCTATTTCCACCGCCGCAACCTTCTGTACCTGTGAGATCCCATCTTGGGGCCTTTTCCGGCGCTCCGTCGGAGGGGAAATCGATCACGGAGGGCTTCTAAATCAACACCATAGCCTCTCCTATGAAGTGTGTGTAGTTTACCTCAGACCTTCGGGTCCATAGTCATTAGCTAGATGGCTTATTCTCTCTCTTTGTATCTCTATACAAAGTTCTCCTCGATCTTCTTGGAGATCTATTTGATGTAATTCTTTTTGCGGTGTGTTTGTCGAGATTCGACGAATTGTGGGTTTATGATCAAGACTATCTATGAACAATATTTGAATCTCCTCTGAGTTCTTTTATGTATGATTTGTTATCTTTGCAAGCCTCTTCGAATTATTAGTTTGGTTTGGCCTACTAGATTGATCTTTCTTGCAATGGGAGAAGTGCTTAGCTTTGGTTCAATCTTGTGGTGTCCTTTCCCAGTGACAGCAGGGGTAGCAAGGCACGTATTGTATTGTTGCCATCGAGGATAAAAAGATGGGGTTTATATCATATTGCTTGAGTTTATCCCTCTACATCATGTCATCTTGCTTAATTAGTTACTCCGTTCTTATGAACTTAATACTCTAGATGCATGCTGGATAGTGGTCGATGTGTGGAGTAATAGTAGTAGATGCAGAATCGTTTCGGTCTACTTGACACGGACGTGATGCCTATGTTCATGATCATTGCCTTAGGTATCTTCATAATTATGCGCTTTTCTATCAATTGCTCAGAAATAATTTATTCACCCACCGTAATACATGCTATCTTGAGAGAAGCCACTAGTGAAACCTATGGCCCCTGGGTCTCTTTTCCATTATATCACATCTCTTTTCCATTGTATTGCATCTCTTTAAATCTCGTTTACTATTTTGCAATCTTTACTTCCCAATCTATACAACAAAAATACCAAAAATATTTACTTTATTATCTCTACTAGATCTCACTTTTGCGAGTGACCGTGAAGGGATTGATAACCCCTTTATTGCGTTGGTTGCAAGGTTCTTGATTGTTTGTGCATGTACTAGGTGACTTGTGCGTCGTCTCCTACTGGATTGATACCTTGGTTCTCAAAAGTGAGGGAAATACTTACACTACTTTGCTGCATCACCCTTTCCTCTTCAAGGGAAAAACCAACGCAAGCTCAAGAGGTAGCATGCATGCACAGGAACATGACGGAGTAGCGAACAGAAGCCAGACATAAATGGATGCATTCAGAGACGCCCTTGATACATGCGGACTATATGATATAGGGTACACTGGTTCTGATTGGACATTTGAGAAAAAAAGTGGCAGGTGGAACATATACAAGGGTAAGGCTGGATAGAGGAGTAGCTAATCCGGCTTGGTCTATAGCTTTTCCATCAGCCAGACTTGAGCATGGCACAGCGACATCAAGCGATCATGCTCCTCTCTACATGAAATATATGCATGAGGATACATGCAGGCGGGTCCCGCACTCATTTAAATTTGAGTTAGCATGGGAGAGAGACCCGGAGCTGATGCCAATGGTTCAGAGCGCATGGGCTAAAAGCGATGGAGATTCTATTCAAGGCATAACCAACAAGCTGCAATCATTGTCTAATGATCTGAGCCAGTGGGACCGCACCCACTTCAGGAACGTGCGACATGAAATTCAACGGTTGAAGTCAGAACTACAGGAGCTTCGCGGGATCCCAAACAGATTTGGTCCAAGTCATGCGGAAATTAAATTAGTGGAAAGATTAACTGAGCTTTACCATAGAGAAGAGATCCTTTGCATACAATGCGCCCGGCTGGAGAGGCTGATGCATGGCGACAAAAACATATATTTTTCCATCTCAGGGCAAGTAGAAGAAGGAGGAAGAACCAAATAAAGTCGCTTCAGAGACCGGATGGCCAGGTAACAGTTAATGTAGTAGAGATGGAGAACATGACGACCACCTTTTATCAAAATCTCTACACATCGGAGGGAGTACATGATTGTTGGGGAACGCGGTAATTTCAAAAAAAAATCCTATGATCATGCAAGATCTATCTAGGTGATGCATAGCAACAAGAGGGGAGAGTGTGTCCACATACCCTCTTAGACTGAAAGCGGAAGCGTTTCAATAACGCAATTGATGTAGTCAAACTTCTTCGTGATCCAAGATCAAGTACCGAACGCACGGCACCTCCGCGTTTAGCACACGTTCAGCTCGATGACGTCCCTCGTGCTCTTGATCCAGTTGAGAATGAGGGTGAGTTCCGTCAGTAGGATGGCGTGGTGACGGTGATGATGGTGCTACTGGCGCAGGGCTTCGCCTAGGCACTACGATGGTATGATCGAGGTGTGTAACTGTGGAGGGGGGCACCAAACACGGTTAAGAGAAACTTGTGTGTTCTAGGGTGCCCCCTTGCCCCCTGATACATCTCCAACGTATCTATATTTGTTGATTGTTCCATGTTATTATATTATCTGTTTTGGATGTTTAATGGGCTTTATTATACACTTTTATATTATTTTTGGGACTAACCTATTAACCGAAGGCCCAGTCCAAATTGTTGTTTTCCCCAATTTCAGTGTTTCGTAGAAAAGGAATATCAAACAGAGTCTAAACGGAATGAAACCTTCGGGAGAGTCGTTTTTGGAACAAACGCAATCCAGGAGACTTGGAGAGGACGTCAAGGAAGCAACGAGGCGGCCATAAGGTAGGGAGGCGCGCCCAGGGGGGTAGGCGCGCCCCCCACCCTCGTGGGCCCCTCGTGGCTCTCCTGACCGACTTCTTTCGCCTATATATACTCATATACCCTAAAAACATCCGAGAGCACCACGAAACCCTATTTCCACCGCTGCAACCTTTTGTACCCGTGATATCCCATCTTAGGGCCTATTCCGGCGCTCCACTAGAGGGGGAATCGATCACGCAGGGCTTCTACATCAACACCATAGCCTCTCCGATGAAGTGTGGGTAGTTTACCTCAGACCTTCGGGTCCATAGTTATTAGCTAGATGGCTTCTTCTCTCTCTATGGATCTCAATACAAAGTTCTCCTCGGTCTTCTTGGAGATCTATTCGATGTAACTATTTGTGCGGTGTGTTTGGAGAGATCCGATGAATTGTGGGTTTATGATCAAGATTATCTATGAACAATATTTGAATCTCCTCTAAATTATTTTATGTATGATTTGTTATCTTTGCAAGTCTCTTTGAACTATCAGTTTGGTTTGGCCTACTAGATTGATCTTTCTTGCAATGGGAGAAGTGATTAGCTTTGGGTTCAATCTTGCGGTGTCCTTTCCCAGTGATAGCAGGGCAGGAAGGCACGTATTGTATTGTTGCCATCAAGGATAAAAAGATGGGGTTTATATCATATTGCTTGAGTTTATCCCTCTACATCGTGTCATCTTGCCTAATGCATTACTCTGTTCTTATGAACTTAATACTCTAGATGCATGCTGGATAGCGGTCAATTTGTGGAGTAATAGTAGTAGATGCAGAATCGTTTCGATCTACTTGTCGCGGACGTGATGCCTATATACATGATCATGCCTAGATATTCTCATAACTATGCACTTTTCTATCGATTGCTTGACAGTAATTTGTTCACCCACCATAATACTTATGCAATCTTGAGAGAGGCCACTAGTGAAACCTATGGGCCCCGGGTCTATTTTCCATCATATAAGTTTTCGATCTATTTTATATTGCAATCTTTACTTTCCAATCTATATCATAAAAATACCAAAAAATATTTATCTTAGTATCTCTATCAGATCTCACTTTTGCAAGTGGCCATGAAGGGATTGACAACCCCTTTATCGCGTTGGTTGCAAGGTTCTTATTTGTTTGTGCAGGTACGAGGGATTTGAGTGTAACCTCCTACTGAATTGATACCTTAGTTCTCAAAAACTGAGGGAAATACTTACGCTACTTTGCTGCATCACCCTTTCCTCTTCAAGGGAAAACCAACGCATGATTAAGAGGTAGCAAGAAGGATTTCTCGCGCCGTTTCCGGGGAGTCTACGCACAAGTCAAGACATACCAAGTATCCATCACAAACTCTTATCCCTCGCATTACATTATTTGCGATTTGCCTCTCATTTTCCTCTCCCCTACTTCACCCTTGCCGTTTTATTCGCCCTCTTTTTCCCGTTCGCCTCTTTTTTGCTTGCTTCTTGTGGTATTTTCTACCACTATGTCTGAAACTGGGGAGGTTATCGTTGATAAGGACAACAGTAATAACATGGGAAACTTTGATGCTTTTGATGATCCTGCTGAAGAACCCACTACCTTACATACTAAAAAGTTTTGAATCAGTAGTGGTAATATTATTGGAAAAGGGGTTATTCAAGATTTCTTTACTTGTGCCAGTGCTTTGCCCTCTATGGGTGGATCTATTCTTCATAGAACTAGTAGTCTTGCGGATGCTATATCCTTGCTTATAGTTGAACTTGAAAGACAGTTTATTCATATGCATCCTTGCATACAAAGGGTTTTCCTACAATTTTCCAATATTGAGCATTCTTCTGTTAAGCGTGCAGCTACTATGTTTTTGGCACATGAGTTGATTTATAATGAAAGAAGCCAAAGAAATTTTTGCGCACTATAGGGTGGACGCTGGTCGTCCTCCCATAGAGGTGATCCTTTTTAATCAAGAAGACATAATGCGTTTACGATCTTTAGATCATGTTGCTTATAATGAAAACCTTAGAAAAAAGGTTCCTACCGATGTTCTAGTTGATAGAATCTCTGAACTTAATGATGATTTTGCTATTCAAAACAATGGGTTAGGATTTTCTCTTGAGCAAAGGCTCATGACTTTTTGCCAAAAGAATGCTTATAATGATGAATTGGTTGTGCAATATGAGGGGCCAAAGGAGGAACCCATACCTCCCGAGCTTGATCTTGGGGACTTCTGTCCCATTAAATTTAGCCCTTTTGATTAATTTTGCTTGCCACAAAGAAAACTTGCTGCTGAACGTAGGGAATATGAGATGAGTTTTCGTGATTTACCTTATCATTATGGTGATACTTAAATCTATTCTCGCTTTTATGCCTAGCTAGGGGCATTAAATGATAGCGCTTGTTGGGAGGCAACCCAATTTTATTTTTTGTTCTTTGCTTTTTGTTCCTGTTTAGTAATAAATAATTCATCTAGCCTCTGGTTAGATGTGGTTTTATGTTTTAATTAGTGTTTGTGCCAAGTAAAACCTATAGGATCTTCTTGGGTGATAGTTAACTTGATCTTGCTGAAAAACAGAAACTTTTGCGCTCACGAGAATAATTTTCATAAATCACAGAAACGTGATTTTCAGTTGACTCGTTTTGCAGAAGATTTATATACAAATTATCTAGGGCTTCCTATTTTGGTAGAATTTTTGGGGTTCCAGAAGTAGTCAAAAGTTACAGATTGCTATAGACTGTTATGTTTTTGACAGATTCTGTTTTTCGTGTGTTGTTTGCTCATTTTGATGAATCCATGGCTAGTATTTGGGGGTACGAACCATAGAGAAGTTGGAATACACTAGGTTTAACACCAATATAAATAAAGAATGTGTTCATTACAGTACCTTAAAGTGGTGGTTTGTTTTATTTCGCTAACGGAGCTCATGAGATTTTTTGTTGAGTTTTGTGTTGTGAAGTTTTCAAGTTTTCGGGTAAAGATTTGATGGATTATGGAATAAGGAGTGACAAGAGCCAAAGCTTGGGCATGCCTGATACGTCCATTTTGCATCATGCTTTTATGTCAATATTTATTGCATTATGGGTTGTTATTACACGTTATATCTAATACTTATGGCTATTCTCTCTTATTTTACAAGGTTTACCATGAAGAGGGGGAATGCCGGCAGCTGGAATTCTGGCTGGAAAAGGAGAAAACGTTGGAAACCTATTCTGCACAACCCCAAAAGTCCTGAAACTCCACGAAACAACTTTTTGGAATTAATAAGAATTTCTGAGCGAAAGAAATACAACAGGGGGGCCACCCCCTATAGGGCGCGCCCCTCTATCTCTTGGGCCCCCTGGTGGGCCTCCGGTGTCCATCTTCTGCTATATCATCGCTCTTACCCTAGAAAAAATCATGGGCAAGCTTACGGGGCGAAACTCTGCCGCCACGAGGCGGAACCTTGGCGGAACCAATCTAAGGCTCTGGCGGAGCTGTTCTGCCGGGGACACTTCCCTCCGGGAGGGGGAAATCATCACCAATGTCATCACCAATGATCCTCTCATCGGGAGAGGGTCAATCTCCATCAACATCTTCAACAGCACCATCTCCTCTCAAAACCCTAGTTCATCTCTTGTATCCAATCTTGTATCAAACCACAAATTGGTACCTGTGGGTTGCTAGTAGTGTTGATTACTCCTTGTAGTTGATGCTAATTGGTTTACTTGGTGGAAGATCATATGTTCAGATCCCTTATGCACATTATTACTCCTCTGATTATGAACATGAATATGCTTTGTGAGTAGTTACGTTTGTTCCTGAGGACATGGGTGAAGTCTTGCTATTAGTAGTCATGTGAATTTGGTATTTGTTCGATATTTTGATGAGATGTATGTTGTCTTTTCCTCTAGTGGTGTTATGTGAACATCGACTACATGACACTTCACCATTATTTGGGCCTAGAGGAAGGCATGGGGAAGTAATAAGTAGATGATGGGTTGCTAGAGTGACAGAAGCTTAAACCCTAGTTTATGCGTTGCTTCGTTAGGGGGCTGATATGGATCCATATGTTTAATGATGTGGTTAGGTCTACCTTAATACTTATTTTGTAGTTGCGGATGCTTGCAATAGGGGTTAATCATAAGTGGGATGATTGTCCAAGTAAGGGCAGTACCCAAGTACCGGTCCACCCACATATCAAATTATCAAAGTACCGAACGCGAATCATATGAACGTGATGAAAACTAGCTCGACGATAATTCCCATGTGTCCTCGGGAGCTCCTTTCTCATTATTAGAAATTGTCCAGGCTTATCCTTTGCTACATAAAGGATTGGGCCACCTTGCTGCACTTTACTTATTTTATTTACTTTTTACTCGTTACTATTTATCTTATCACAAAACTATCTATCACCTACAATTTCAGTGCTTGCAGAGAAAACCTTACTGAAAACCGCTTATCATTTCCTCCTGCTACTCGTTGGGTTCGACACTCTTACTTATCAAAAGGACTATGATTGATCCCCTACACTTGTGGGTCATCAAGACTCTTTTCTGGCGCCGTTGCCGGGGAGTGTAGTGCTTTTGGTGAGTGGAACTTGGTAAGGAAACATTTATATAGTGTGGTGAAATTTTCTGTTACTTGTCACTATGGAAACTAATCCTTTGAGGGGCTTGTTTGGGGTATCTTCACCCCAACCAGAAGAGCAAAGAGTTGCTCCTCAATCTACTGAACTTTATGAAAATATTTATTTTGAGATCCCTTCGGGTATGATAGAAAAACTGCTAGCTAATCCATTTGCAGGAGATGGAACATTGCATCCCGATTTACACCTTATCTTTGTGGATGAAGTTTGTGGATTATTTAAGCTTGCAGGTATTCCCAATGATGTTGTCAAAAGGAAGGTCTTCCCTTTATCTTTGAAGGGAGATGCATTGACATGGTATAGGCTATGTGATGACACGAGATCTTGGAATTATAAGCGATTGAAGTTGGAATTTCACCAGAAGTTCTATCCTATGCATCTTGTTCATCGTGATCGTAATTACATATATAATTTCTGGCCTCGCGAAGGAGAAAGCATAGCTCAAGCTTGGGGGAGGCTTAAGTCAATGTTATATTCATTCCCCAATCATGAGCTCTCTCGGGAAATGATTATTCAGAACTTTTATGCTCGGCTTTCTCTTGATAATCACAACCTTCTCGGTACTTCATGTGCTGGTTCTTATATGCTGAAGGCTATTGATTTCAAATGGCACTTATTGGAAACAATTAAACACAACTCTGAAGATTGGGGTTCCGACGATGGTAAGGAGTCAGGTATGACACCTAAGTTCGATTGTGTTAAATCTTTTATGAATACCGATGTTTTTCGTGGATTTAGCGCTAAATATGGACTTGACTCTGAGATAGTAGCTACTTTATGTGATCTGAGATAGTAGCTACTTTCTGTGAATCTTTTGCTACTCACGTTGATCTCCCTAAAGAGAAGTGGTTTAAATATAATCCTCCTGTTGAAGTGAAAGTAGTTGCACCTATTACAGTCGAAGAAAAGACTATTACCTATAGTGATCCTATTGTTCCTACTGCTTATGTTGAAAAACCTCCTTTTCCTGTTAGGATAAAAGGATCATGCTAAAGCTTCGAGTGTTGTTCGTAAGAGTAATACTACGACTTATACACCTCCTGAGCAAATTAATGTTGAACCTAGTATTGCTATGGTTAAAGATCTCTTGGATGAGGATTTAGATGGGCATGTTATTTATTTCTGTGGTGAGACTATTAATATTGCTAGGCCAGATACTAAGACACGTAGACCTGTCGTAGGCATGCCTGTTATTTCTGTTAAATAGGAGATCATTGTTATCACGGCTTATGTGATATGGGTGCTAGTGCTAGTGCAATACCTTATTCCTTATATCAAGAAATTATGCATGACATTGCACCCATTGAGTTAGAAGACATTGATGTCACTATTAAGCTTGCTAATAGGGATACCATTAAACCCTTTGGGATTGTTAGAGATGTTGAAGTTTTGTGTGGGAAGGTTAAATACCTTGTTGATTTCCTTGTTCTTGGTTCCCCACAAGATGATTTTTGTCCCATTATTTTTGTAGACCCTTCTTGAATATAGCTAGTGCTAAGATTAATTGTGAAAATAATATTGTCACAATTGGCATAGATGGTATGTCTCATGAGATTAATTTTGCTAAGTTTAGTAGACAACCTCGTGAAAGGGAACCACCTAGTAAGGATGAAATTATTGGTCTTGCTTCCATTGCTGTTCCTCCAATTGATCCGTTAGAACAATACTTGTTAGACCATGAAAAAGATATGTTTATGAAGGAAAGAGAGGAAATAGATGAAGTGTTCCTTAAACAGGAACCTATGCTGAAACATAACCTTCCCGATGAAATTCTTGGGGGTCCCCCTCCACCCAAGGGTGATCCCGTGTTTGAACTCAAACCTTTACCTGACAATCTTAAGTATGCTTATCTTGATGAGAAAGAAATATATCATGTTATCATTAGTGCTAACCTTTCAAAGAAAGAAGAAGAAAGATTATTGAAAACTCTGAAGAAGCATCGAGCAGCTATTGGATATACTCTGGATGATCTTAAGGGCGTTAGTCCAACATTATGTCAACACAAAATTACATTGGAGGACGATGCCAAACTAGTTAGAGATCCTCAAAGACGATTAAATCCCAAGATGAAGGAAGTGGTAAGAAAGGAGATAATAAAGCTCCTTGAGGCAGGTATTATTTATCCCATTGCTGATAGTGAATGGGTGAGCCCTGTCCATTGTGTTCCTAAAAAGGGAGGTATTACCGTTGTTCCTAATGATAAAGATGAATTGATCCCGCAAAGAATTATTACAGGTTATAGGATGGTAATTGATTTTCGTAAGTTAAATAAAGCCACTAAGAAAGATCATTACCCCTTACCTTTTATTGATCAAATGCTAGAAAGACTTTCCAAACACACACATTTCCGCTTTCTAGATGGTTATTCTAGTTTCTCTCAGATACCTGTGCCAACGAAGGATCAATCTAAAACTACTTTTACTTGCCCTTTTGGTACTTTTGCTTATAGACATATGCCTTTTGGTTTATGTAATGCACCTGCTACCTTTCAAAGATGTATGATGGCTATATTCTCTGATTTTTGTGAAAAGATTTGTGAGGTATTCATGGATGACTTTTCCGTCTATGGATCCTCATTTGATGATTGTTTGAGCAACCTTGATCGAGTTTTGCAGAGATGCAAAGACACTGTCCTGAATTGGGAAAAGTGTCACTTTATGGTTAATGAAGGCATTGTCTTGGGGCACAAGATCTCCGAGAGAGGTATTGAAGTTGATAAAGCCAAAGTTGATGCTATTGAAAAGATGCCATGTCCCAAGGACATAAAAGGTATAAGAAGTTTCCTTGGTCATGCTGGTTTTTATAGGAGGTTCATTAAGGACTTCTCTAAAATCTCTAGGCCTCTAACTAATTTATTGCAAAAAGATTTTCCTTTTGTCTTTGATGATGATTGCATAGAAGCATTTGAAGTACTTAAGAAAGCTTTGATCACTACACCTATTGTCCAGCCACCTGATTGGTATTTACCTTTTGAAATTATGTGTGATGCTAGTGATTATGCTATAGGTGTTGTTCTAGGGCAAAGAGTTGATAAGAAGTTGAATGTTATCTAGTATGCTAGTAAGACTCTTGATACTGCCCAGAGAAATTATGCTACTACTGAAAAAGAGTTCTTAGCAGTTGTGTTTGCATGTGATAAGTTTAGACCTTATATTATTGATTCCAAAGTTACTATTCACACTGATCATGCTGCTAATAAGTATCTTATGGAAAAGAAAGATGCTAAGCCTAGACTCATTAGATGGGTCCTCTTGCTCCAAGAATTTGATTTGCATATTATTGATAGAAAGGGAGCTGAGAACCCCGTTGCAGATAACTTGTCTAGGTTAGAGAATGTTCTTGATGACCCACTACCTATTAATGATAGCTTTCCTGATGAACAATTAGCGGTCGTCAATGCTTCTCGTACTGCTCCTTGGTATGCTGATTATGCCAATTACATTGTTGCTAAATTTATACCGCCTAGTTTCACATACCAGCAAAAGAAAAGGTTCTTTTATGATTTAAGACATTACTTCTGGGATGACCCACACCTTTATAAAGAAGGAGTAGATGGTGTTATTAGACGTTGTGTGCTTGAGCATGAACAGGAACAGATCTTATGCAAGTGTCACTCTGAATCTTATGGAGGACACTATGCTGGAGATAGAACTGCACACAAGGTACTACAATCTGGTTTTTATTGGCCTACTCTCTTCAAAGATGCTCGTAAGTTTGTCTTATCTTGTGATGAATGTCAAAGAATAGGTAACATTAGTAGACGCCAAGAAATGCCTATGAATTATTCTCTTGTTATTGAACCGTTTGATGTTTGGGGCTTTGATTATATGGGACCTTTTCCTGCCTCTAATGGCTATACACATATTTTAGTTGTTGTTGATTACGTTACTAAGTGGGTAGAAGCTATTCCGACTAGCAGTGCTGATCATAACACTTCTATTAAAATGCTTAAAGAAGTTATTTTTTCGAGGTTTGGAGTCCCTAGATATCTTATGACTGATGGTGGTTCATATTTTATTCATGGTGCTTTCCGTAAGATGCTTGCTAAGTATGATGTCAATCATAGAATCGCATCTCCTTATCATCCGCAGTCTAGTGGTCAAGTAGAGTTGAGCAATAGAGAGCTCAAATTAATTTTGCAAAAGACTGTGAATAGATCTAGAAAGAATTGGTCCAAAAAACTTGAATGATGCATTATGGGCCTGTAGAACTGCATACAAAAATCCTATGGGTATGTTTCCATATAAGATGGTCTATGGAAAAGCGTGTCATTTGCCTCTTGAACTTGAACATAAGGCATATTGGGATATTAAAGAGCTCAACTATGACTTCAAACTTGCCGGTGAGAAGAGGTTGTTTGATATTAGCTCCCTTGATGAATGGAGAACTCAAGCCTATGAGAATGCCAAGCTATTCAAAGAAAAAGTCAAATGCTGGCATGATAAGAGGATACAAAAGCGTGAGTTTAACGTAGGAGACTATGTATTATTATTCAACTCTCGCTTAAGATTTTTTGCAGGAAAACTTCTCTCAAAATGGGAAGGTCCTTACGTTATCGAGGAGGTGTATCATTCTGGTGCCATAAAAATCAACAACTTTGAAGGCACGAGTCCAAGGATGGTAAATGGTCAAAGAATTAAACATTATATTTCAGGTAATCCTATTAATGTTGAGACTAATATTATTGAAACCGTAACCCCTGAGGAATACATAAGGGACACTTTCCAAAACATCTCAGACTCCGAAAAGGTATAGGTATGTGGTACGGTAAGTAAACCGACTCCAAAACAACTCCAATGGCAATTTTTATCAGTTTTGAAATATTTAAGAATTTTAGGAAGAAAGAAGTAGTCCGAAAGGGACACGAGGCTCCCACGAGAGTGGAGCCCCCCCCCCTACTGGGCGCGCCCCCCTGTCTCGTGGGCACCTCGTGTGCCTCCTGGACTCCGTTTTCTTGCACGTTACGTATTTTGGTTGGTAAAAAATCATTATATATACTCCCGAAGGTTTTGACCACCGTATCACGCAAATATCCTCTGTTTTCGTTTCGAGCTATTTCTGTTTCAGATCTACAACAGGTACTTTATATTATCATCTACAATTGTAACCATAACCTGCATTTTAAATTTCTGCGCATAAGTTATATATCATCTTGGAGTACACATTTTGTACTAATATTATGTTCTATGCTCAATGAAGAGTTTCTCCATGGATGGCCTATCAATGGTGCTGGATTCTGTCAAGATCTTATATATCCAAATGAATAGTTTTGATCTAAACAAGATTATTGGCTTGCTGCAATGCTTTTCATGTCTGGAGAAGTTGTATATAAAGGTGATAATTTCACGCACATTGGAAGACCGCATATAGTGTACTAGAATTAACCGTTCAACTGTTGCTCTTCCGACACTCTTCTTTTAGACCTTAACTGTTTTCAATCTTCATGTCTATTTAGGTAACAGGATGGGGTAAGAAAGTTATAACCAATCGGTGGATTCGTAAGCATCGGGATTTTCTCACTTCTCATGAGATTCAATTGAAGACAATAACGCTAGAATGATATGTAGCCAACCGTGCAAAAAAAAGATTTGTCACATTCTTCCTGCTGAATGCGAGGTTACTATTGTCCATCAGGCTTAAGTTTATCAGCAGCATGGTTTTGACGGATGGGTATGTCGAAGAGCAAAAAAAGGAGTTTCAGGTGGGCAAAAAGAGCCTCTGAATGTGCCGGGCTTCTATTTACAACATATTGTGGTCATAATCTAGTAAATTTTACAACCCAGGATGTTCATTCTATGGACATGACCGATCCATTTGACTGTGACTGCCAAAAATAGTGCTGGAGTTAGATGTTGTTTCCCTTTTCAATCTGGGTTTTTTTGTAAACCTGATGAACAATTAACCCTCGTGCTTTTGTACAGTTTGTAAGCTGGAGTTAGATGTTGTTTCCCTTTTCAATCTGGGTTTTTTTGTAAACCTGATGAACAATTAACCCTTGTGCTTTTGTACAGTTTGTAAGCTGGAGTTAGATGTTCCTGCCCTTTTCAACTCGGCTGTGACTGTCATATTTTCTTTGGAACAAGGAAAATGGCTTGCCATTCGTTTAATTTAGAGTGAAATATTGTAACAAATCCCAACCAAGGGAAATAACATCACTCTCGCTGGCTGCTTGAGCTCACTGTGCATTACAGAAGCCAAGTGATTAGCGCCCACCAGCACCCACAAACTTATTCCGAACTAGCACATCAAATGGGCTGTAAATTTTCATAGGAAAGGCTGCATGGCTGTGACAGATTTGGATTCTGGCATTTGGGACCGCGAGGAAATAGCCTATCAAAGGTGGTGTCGACTTACTAGCCAGTCAACAAACGATTCTGCCTACCAGCCGTTGGATTGACATCCAACATCTGTCATGTATCTTCTATCTCTTGTCTTCTTCTTCTTCCAGCCGCCCAAACCAAACCACCCCATCGGCTCCACCTGCTCCCGCCTCCCATGGCTTGCCGCGCCTCCGCCGCCCTACCATACGTACCCTCCAACGTTGGCCAGTCCCTCCCTCTATTCCCCCACACGTCCTGTTATTCTCCGGCGATGTCAGCCCCAACACGCACCCGTGCCCGAACCAGTCAACCATCATACTCCCCTCCGCCTATGACTGGACCGACGCATCTTCCATGGTTCCTGTTCATTCCGTCCGAGGCCTCACTATCGTCCTTCGCCTTGCGGCCTTGGTTCGCTCACCGTGCGTGGTGCGCCGCCCTCTTGCGTTGTCAATGTCGTCAACAACCAAGAGGAACAAGGAGATGACTGTACATGGAGAGGATGAAAGTAGGGACCCACCAGCGTCATGGCAGTACGCAAGCAAGTGCCTCTATATTACAAGCCCAAAAATATGGTTCCTCCTAATGGTTGGACATCTGGGGCTCACGCCATTGTCAACGTAGTCAATAAGCGAGAGAATTACACTACGAGCAGCTAACACCAGGGACCCAGCAAGTCGTGCAGTTTTTTTGAGGAACAAGTAGTTGTTATTTATACTAGTTTTAGCGACGGATGAGTGTAACGACGGGGCTGTGCGGGGGCTGTGTCCCGTCTAGCCAGGGTTTTATTTATGTTTACCACATCATGAGCCCAGTTGTGTTTTTTTCTTGCTGAAAATGGCTTGCCCAGTTCTATTTTTTTAAAGAAATACCCAAACAAGGCCTACTTGCTTTATCGGCCCTGCTGGGCTGCAAATCTTTCAAGACGAGGAGAGTTTCATTCGGTTTGCCCAGAAATGGGCTATACATTTTTAAAACACATCAAACCGGGAATTAGTTTCAACTTTTTTTCATTACAAGATCTTAAATTCCATTGATTTTTATGCGTGGACAATTATTTGGATTTTATATTTATATAAATTATTTTTCAAAATAGTTTGAATGTGAATCGGTATTTCTGGATTAAAAACAGTTGACCGCACTGAAATATGCAAAATTTCATATACTTTTTAACCGTGGCCACAATATGAGGTGTAATGCTAACAAAAAGAAGATGGGCTCCAAAGAAATTCTTAAGAATTAGCAAATGGGCTGTACATTATTAGAAATAATGGCAGATGGGCTGTATGCTGTTTTCCACAGATTTGAGGCTGACTTGTGTGCCTACTATAGGTTGACGCGTATGCTTTCATAAAAAAAGGTTGACGCACACGCAACGCCCTGTCAACTTAGTCAACACACGAGAGCAGTGACTGTTGGATGTCCATCCAACGGCTGTCGTGCTTCTTCAATCTCTGCTCTTCATGCTCCAGCCACTCAAACAAGCGCCGGCGGGACTGCCTGCTCCCTCCTCCCGCGGTCGGCTATGCTGCCGCATAGGCCTTACTGCCCCACCGTACTCCCATTGCTGGCCTAGGCATCCCTCTACTCACCCACACATGCTGTTATTCTCCAGCGACGACAGATGAACCAGTAAACCCTCGTACTCCTCCGCGTGGGAAACAACTGCCGAGTATTCCCCGGCTCCGTGTCGTTCCCTTCCTAGGCCTCGCCGTCGTCCAACGCCCTGGTGCTCTCGGCGCGGCCTGGTCAACATGGTCAATGAACGACATCCATCGGAAGTGGACTGTACATGGAGAGGCTGACAGCTGGGTCCACGGCCGCATGCAAGGAAATGCCTCCTTATTACGCGCAAAATAATGATTCCTCCACCTGACAGCTAGGACTCACAGGAAGGGCCTCTGTATTTCGCGAAACATTCCCCCTACTGACAGGTCGGACCCACCAGCTATATCTTCGCACGCAAGGAAGTGCCTCTTTATTACGCCCAAAAAAATGAATACCCCCCTGCTAGCTGGGACCCACCATATTGTTGGGCTGACTTGTGGGCCTATTGAGTTGACGGGAACGGAGGGCTTTGTCAATTTAGTCAATACTCCAATGACCGTATGATGTCCATCCAACGGCCATAGTGCTTCTTCAACCTCTGGTGTTCTTGCTCCAGCCGCTCAAAGCAGCACCGGTCGTGTCGCTTGCTGCTGCCTCTCGTGGCCGGCTGTGCTTCCGCGGAGGCCTCACCGCCCCCATACTACTCCCACCACTGGCCAGGCCATCCCTCCACTAACCCACCCACACCCCCTGTTATTCTGCGGCGACGGCAGCCTCACACCGCAGCCGAACCAGTGAACCCTCGTACTCCTCTCCGCGCAGGCTTCCACTGCCACGTCTTCCCCGGCTCCGTGTAGTCCCCTTCCTAGGCCTCACCATCGTCCACCGCCGTGGTGCTCTCCACGCGACGTGGTCAACATGGTCAAGGAACGACTTCCATAGGAAGAGTACTGTACGTGGAGAGGCTGACAGCTGGGTCCACGGCCACAACCCAGTTTTTTGTGATTTGCCAAGTAAGTCGCTTTGTTAGGCCTGTTGGGCTGGAAATCTTTCAAGACGAGGAGAGCTTTCATTTGGCTGGCCGAGAAAATGGCCGATCAGTAATGAGAAATGGGTTGTACATTTTTAAAACACATCAAATCGGCAACTAGTTTCAAATATCTTTTTTTCATTTCGAGATTTTAAATTACATTAATTTTTATGCGTGGAGAATTTGTGGATTTTATATTGATATACATTTATTTTTAAAATCAGTTTGAATGTGAGTCGAAATTTCGGGATTAAAAACAGTTCAAACCGCACCGAAATATGCAAAATTTCGTATAATTTTTTAACCGTGGCCACAATATGGGCTGTAATGCTAACAAAAAGAACATGGGCTCCAAAAAAACCTTAAGAATTAGCAAATGGGCTATAAATTATTAGAAATAATGGCAGGTGGGCTGTATGCTGTTTTCCACAGATTTGAGGCTTTCCTAAAAAAATGTTGACGCACAAGTAGTGACTGTTGGATGTCCATCCAATGGCCGTCGTGCTTCTTCAATCTCTGCTCTTCCTGCTCCAGCCGCTCAAACAAGTACCGACGGGACTGCCTGCTCCCTCCTCCCCGCGGCCGGCCGTGCTGCCGCGCAGGCCTCACCGCCCCACAGTACTCCCATCGCTGGCCTAGCCATCCCTCTACTCACCCACACCTGCTGTTATTCTCCGGCGACGGTAGACGAACCAGTAAACCCTCGTACATTCGTACTCCCCTCCGCGTGGGAAACAACTGCCGAGTCTTCCCTGCCTCCGTGTCGTTCCCTTCCTAGGCCTCATCGTTGTCCACCGCCCTGGTGCTCTCGGCGCGGGCTGGTCAACGTGGTCAATGACCGACATGCATCTGAAGTGGACTGTACGTGGAGAGGCCGACAACTGGGTCCACGGACGCACGCAAGGAAATGCCTCCTTACACGCAAAATAATGATTCCTCCACCTGACATCAGGGACCCATCGAAAGGGCCTCTGTATTTTGATAAAAAAACGTTACCGCCGCTGACAGCTCGGACCCACCAGCTATATCTTTGCATGCAAGGAAGTGCCTCCTTATTACACACAAAAAAATGAATACTCCCCCTATTAGCTGGGACCCAGTATAGTGGCAGGCTGACTTGTGGGCCTACTAAGTTGACGGGGATGGAGGGCTTTGTCAACTTAGTCAATATGCACGATTCTAGCTCCAGTGACCGTACGATGTCCATCCAACGGCCGTAGTGCTTCTTCAACCTCTAGTTTTCTTGCTCCAGCCGCCCAAACCAGCGCCGGTCGTGCATCGTGCTCCTGCCTCCCGTGGCCGGCTGCGATGCGGCGGAGACCTCACTGCCCCCTACTACTCCCACCACTGGCCAGGCCATCCCTCTACTCACCCACACCCCCTGTTATTCTGCTGCAACGGCAGCCTCACACCGCAGCGAACCAGTGAACCCTTGCACTCCTCTACGCGTGGGCATCCACTGCCGCGTCTTCCCCGGCTCTGCGTCGTCCCCTTCCTAGGCCTCGCCGTCGTCCATCACCCTGGTGCTCTCGGTGCAGCGTGGTCAATGTGGTCAAGGAACGACTTCCATCAGACATGGACTGTACGTGGAGAGGCTGACAGCTGGGTCCACAACCGCAACAAGGAAGTGCCTCCTTATTACGCAGAAAATAATGATTGCTCCACCTGACAACTGGCACCCACCAGACGGGCCACTGTATTTCGTGAAAAAACCGTTTCCCCTGACTGCTGCGACCCACTAGCTACATCTTCGCATGCAAGGAAGTGCGTCCAGGCAAAAAACATGATTCGCCCCCCTGACTGCTGGGACCCACCAGCTACATCTTCACAGGCAAGGAAGTGCCTGACAGTCGGGACCCACCTGGTCGAAGCGTACGTAGCGTTGTCATTCTGGTCGCGAATGTGTACGTACATACTAGTCGTTGTAGAGGCGCGCACGTGTCGTAGTAGAGGCGCGCACATAGCATTTACACGTACGTACAACGGCCAGGGTGCAAGAAAGAAAATACGACCACGTACGTACATACGGGCGGGGTCTCGAACGCCTACTCGCGCATACGTACAGCCAGGGCTTGTGTACATGGCTGGGTCGGAACAGAGAAACATCGTCGTCGTCGTGTTCATGGGGAGGCAACAAAATGTGTCGTGTTCATGGGGAGGCAACGGAATGCATCGTGTTCATGGGGAGGCAACGAAATGCGTCGTGTTCATCGGGAGGCAACGGAACACGCGGGAGCCAACCGGTTGGGTCGGAACGGAATGCGTGGTTGTGTTCATCGGGAGGGCTTGGACGGAACATGCGATGGAAACGAGGCTTGGCGTACCGCAGAACGGAGGAAATAGCCTTGTGTTCGACCGGCCACGTTCGAAAGGGATCCTGTTCATCATCAGGGGTCTGCCGTACCGCAAAATGAAGGAAACGGACCTCCTACGGTCGAAACAGGGGTCCTGTTGATCGAGAGGGGTGTGGCGTACCACAAAACGTAGGAAACAGACCTCCTACGGTCGAAACGGGGGTCCTGTTGATCGGGAGGGGTGTGGTGTACCGCAAAACGGACGAAACGGACTTGTGTTGGAGCGCTACGGTCGAAACAGGGGTCCTGTTCATCAGGAGGGGTGTGGCGTACCGCAAAATGGGACTCCACGAGATACTGTTCATCTCCACCGTCGACCTCCTCCAGCCTCCACGGGCTACCGTTGACCTCCTCCAGCCTCCACGAGCTCCTTTTCATCCAGCCTCCACCGCGCGCTACTCCATCGGCTACTGTTCAACCACCCCTCCACGGGCACCCCTCCACCGTCTACTGCTCATCCAACCCTCCACACCACGGGGTCCTGTTCATACAAAGGTAACGCCACCACTCACTCTTCATCCAAACCCCCCCCGCAACGCTCATTGTTCATCCCAGAGGCAGCATCGATCGACTTTAGTTAGCAGCAGTAGCGAAGGAATTGCTCGATCGGGTTCAGTTAACAGCCATCGATCGATAGCTCGGGTTCAGTATCGCGTAGCCTGCAGTGCAATCGCTCGGGTTCAGTTAGAGCCCAACGCCTCACTTGGGTTCAGTTAGAGCCAATGCCTCGCACACACGCGCGTACGTGTATGAGAGAAACGTGCATCGCTCGGCCCCCGACCTCCCACCGTAACCGGGAACTCCCTGAAATTTTCCTCGCCCTCGCTTGTACCATGGTTTTTTCAATCATGGACGGCCCAAAGAATGTCATGCAGCTACGTCTCCAGCCCGCCCAGGATGAAAAGCCCATTTTCTGTCATGATTTTTTTTCATAGAAGTAGGAGCCCACCACATCTATGATGATACCGGGTTTTGTCACAATTATCGTCATAGAAGTGTCATATGTATGACAGAAACAATTTCGTTCGGCCCAAAATGTCATGGATGTGTCTTTTTTTGTAGTGAGTGCTATGTCCATGGCTCATGCTCATGTATTGCGTGAAAGTTGAAAAAGTTTGAGAATACTAAAGTATGAAACAATTGCTTGGCTGAAACTGGGGTTGTGCATGATTTGAATATTCTATGTGATGAAGATGGAGCATAGCCAGACTATATGATTTTGTAGGGATAAGCTTTCTTTGGCCATGTTATTTTGAGAAGACATAATTACTTTGTTAGTATGCTTGAAGTATTATGGCTTTTATGTCAATATTAAGCTTTTGTTTTGAATCTTTTGGATCTGAAAATTCATGCCACAATAAAGAAAATTACATGGATAAATATGTTAGGTAGCATTTGATACGTCTCCAACATATCTATAATTTTTTATTGTGACATGCTATTATATTACCTATTTTGGATGTTTATGGGCTTTATTTTACACATTTATATCATTTTTTGGACTAACCTACTAACCAGAGGCCCAACCCGCATTGCTATTTTTTTTGCCTATTTCAGTATTTCGAAGAAAAGGAATATCAAACGGAGTCTGTCATGGAAATATCACGTCAGATGTCCTAATGGAAGGACTTAGTTGTGGAGCCATCGCAACGAGATTACCTTGAAGGGGTCAAACTGGACAAGGGACACGAGAGTTTTATACTAGTTCGGCCCCTTACGATGAAGGTAAAAGCCTACGTCTAGTTGTGATGGAATTGATTGGGTTTCGATGACCAGGGAGCGAATCTGCTTTCCCTGAGTCTCGAGTTGTTGTTTCTTGTCCCTGAACTGCCGCCGGGTCGTCCCTTTATATACACAGGTTGACGCCCGGCCGGTTTACAGAGTCCCGAGGCCGGCTCATACAAGTGTCCGGCTCGGTCTCCCCTTCCCTAACTTACAATACAAGTTATACAACTATGGCGGTTTACCATTATGGGCCCTAATCCGCCTTCGGGCTCTGGGCCTCTAAGCTTTATCAGTATACCGCCATCTTCTTTGTCTTCCTGGGCTTCAGTATAGTTGAGCATGAACCGGCCCCACCTGGGCGGTTTACACTCAGTAGTTATATCCTCAACATTAGGCCTCAGATTGATTTGAACCCGTTCATGTCAATCTTCAATACTTAGAAAAATTCCGTGAACACCTTCTGACGATTCTCGTAAACCTCCATGATGTCTTCTCCTGTAAACTTTGTTAAACCGCCATGACGTCATCTTCTGAATATTGCAGTGAATCATCATGATGTCATCTCTATATAAAAAGATAAAAAGATTCCCTTCATTTAATTAATTCCCAAAAATCGAGGCGACAACAACGTCCCTTGCCGCTTCAGGCTCCTCGATTCTCGCGCCTGCCGCTTATCTCCTTGCCCCTTATAAATAAGACCGGGGGGTCCTTCCATTTTCTCCCCTTGCCTCTTCGCCTCGTCTTCCTCCTCGTGACCCGAAGAACTCAACATCGCCGCCGCCATCGACCTCGAAGCTCTGCGTCATCTCAGGCCGCTACATCAACCTGAACGCTCCAGAGATCTCATCCAGTGCTCCTGAGAATCCGGTAAGCTTTCTTACTTTAACCCTAGATCCCCATTAGGGCTTTGTGTTCATCCGTGTTCATCGATGTTCACCAGCACTTATCTATTTTTCCCGTAGCATCTTACTGAATCTAGCTAGGCCTGACAGCCTCCTTTTGCAGTTAGATCCATAGCTTTAATCTGCCATACTACCGCATCTTGCTGTTCCTGGATAAATCCCATCTGGACCTTCTCTGTTCTGCTTAACGCCATTGTAGGACTCAAAATTTTTTCTTTACTGAACCACGGTAGATACAAGATTATATCACCATTTTGTGAAACTTGTTTCTACAACACTTAGTGAATTTCAGCTCTGCTGCTTCCCCCATAGGCGGTTTAACTTGTAGAAAATCATAATCCGCCTGGTACCATTAGCCCTCACTTAAACCGCCATCCTGGCTTGAGTAGTAATAGCCGGTTTAACTTGTATATATACCTTGATTAAATTCCCCGGTTTAACACCGGTTTGTGCACATCAACCTTGAGTCGTAAACCGGCCTTGGCACTTCTTTTCCAGTTTGTCTTCCAAAATGACCAAGCAATTCGCCGCTTGCAACTGGGTTCCTTCCCGGATCACAGAAACACAACTTAACGGATATGTTCTAACTAGCACTTTGGCCAATAAAAGTGTCCTTCATTGGCGAGTCCTAGGCCCTGAATGCCCTCGTGAACCTCAAGATGGAGAAGTGATTGTGTTCATGCAACATCTAGACTGGGGGTTTAGCCCTCCCGGTTCAAAGTTTTTCAGGGATGTGCTTGCTATTTTCCAACTCCATCCTCAGGATATTGGACCAAACTCTGTGTCCAACAGATGCAATTTCCAATTGTTCTGTGAAGTTTACCTTCAAGAAGAACCAACTGTTGAGCTTTTCCGTGATTTCTTCCACTTAAACCACCGAACTGAATTCTCTGACGGCCCAATACGGAACTTGGCGGAGTATCGATTCAGAAGAGGAAATAAGTCGACTTTCCTCATGCCAAACGTCACAACCATCCTAAAGATTGGAATCAAACATGGTTCTATTGTCAGAACACTGCTCCTGCTGATGAAAACCCTCTGCCGGGTTACCGTTCTCACCGGCTCAGCAATGGCCATCCACTGCCTCCACGGCTCACTGCCAAAGAATGACAAGCTTATGCACCTCAACTTGCTAAGCTCTGGGCCTTTCTAGCAAATGGCTTAACCGACATTGATCTTGTTCGTTGCTGGGTTTCATGGGGTATCCTGCCTTAAGCCGCTGCCCCGGTTTGATGCATGAGTATACCGGGAACATCAAAGACCCTCAACGGTATCATGAAATAGAGATGACTGATGATGAAGTTACTGAGTCTGTGAAGAAGATGCTGGATGAACCGATCACTGAATGTGGCAAAACTGGGCTGCGTCCTTTTTATGCCTCCAACAAACCACCAACAGTAAAAAAAAATAACCTTGTGCTTTTTGATCCGTCTCCGCTTTAACACTGTTCTAATAATCCTTTGTTTGATTTTACAGGCCAAAGATCCTTTCTGGAAGAGGAAAGCTTCAGACAAACCGGTGAGGGCTCCTCGTGCAAAAAGCAAAGTCACAAAGAAAGCAGCCAAGAAGAAAACCGCCGAGTCCTCTGATCCGCCCGAAGATGTCGATGAATCGGAACAAGAGGTAGAACTTGACTCCCTTGGCTCATTTTTCGTACACCTTATTGATAATGACTATTACCAGGATGATGTGGAAGCCAGTCGTGCTGACCATGTTGAGGTAATCTCCCTTTCCTCCGATTTAGATCATGTGCCTGTTCAAAAACTTCGCCGTGTAGTCCGAAAAGTAAAACACTCTCACCCTCTTGCTTATTTGGATCCACAATTTTCTTTGAAGACACATCAACCTGAAGGCCACCGCACAACCCGGCACAGTGGCCAGCAAGTCACTTCTTCCGGTTTACCGGATACACCAACCCAAAAGCGTCATCCAGAGGTTTCTAGTTCTTCCAAAAAATCTTATCCTTTGGCGGCTTGCTTCCGATATCCACTTAATCCGTCTGATTTGATTTACCAGGTGACTTCCAATTCTTCATCCGGCGATTCATCAACCACCCAAATGCCTCCCCTCAAAACTGTCCCTGGGTAAGTATACTGAACTTTTAGCTTGTCCTTCTTGCACCTTGTATATCATACTAACTTTGTTTGTTATTTTGTAGCGCCAAAGGCCATCTTAGCAAGAAGGCGAGAATAGATGCTTCCACAGAAAATGTTGAACCGAAGAAGATCCCAGAAGACGCTGGTGGAAATACTCACACTGCTGAGGTTGATCTTATACCTCAAGATCAAGATGCTTATGCTGATCCGCTGGAAGTTAACCCGGCTAGTCCTCATGCTGATCCGCCCAGCCCAGCCAAAGACGAAGATCCGCCGAGCCCAGCCAGGGATACTGCCAACCCGCCAACCTCGTCAAAAGGTGGCGATGATGATGTTATTATCACCGGTACTTGTCATACCATCCCTGGCAACCCGGTTGCCCTATCAAAGCATATTGCCAAGGAAGAATTTGCTGCTATGGGCAAGGGGAAAGGGAAGACAAACTTATCCAGCTTCGTTAATCTTTCTGCTCAGGAGCTCCATTCCGGATTCCTAAACCGCCTATAGACAAGCCAAGGTTATGAGGCCGGTTTAGTGAATATGATGAAGGAACGCTAGAGGTAATCTTTCAAATCACTTTAAACTTTCTTCTTCTGTATATCAACTCCATTGTAGCCCCCAAGGGCCGGTTTGTCTTTTGAAGATAATCTGGGACTTTGAGATAAAGAACACTTCAATTCAGTAGCCCCCAAGGGCCAATTTGTCTCTTGTGAAGATGAACCGAGACTTCATGTTCCAAGCTGTATGTTGTCAATTCTTTTGCCTTGTTACTGTTTGATCAAATACACATTAGCCCCCAAGTGCCAAGATTAATACCTGTATTGAGCCTTGGGATTTTAAATAATCCACAGGAAAAAAGCAATCCGCATTAGCCCCCAAGTGCCAAGTGTATAACTGGTTATAGGCTTGGGACTTTGAGAAAATAACATCTTCATCATCTAACTTTTGCAGGCTGATATAAACAACAAAGAGTCCCAAATTGCCGATCTGCAAGAGAATATCAAGTCGCAGCAAACCAAAGCTTCCAAAGCCACAGCCGAACTGAAGGTCGCTTCAACTGCCATGGAGCAATTGAAGAATGACTTGAAGAACGATCGTGCCAACTGGGAAATAGAAAGGGCCACTTTGTTGAAGCGGACTAAGGATGCCGAGGCAGCTCTTAAACCGGTAGCGGAAGAGCTAACTGGTTTAAAGCATCAAGTAAATGCTATGACCTCTGCGATATTTGGTAAGTACTTGGTTTAAAGAGTTTGAATACCCATCTTTGAAATTGCCGGTTTAACATAAAATTCTCTGAACCGTTACAGGTAGCCGGATTGCTCATCTGGGCTCGGACATGCAGATGAAGTTGAAGGCAGTCTATATGTTGATTGAGCAACTGTATACCAGTGCACAACATGTCATCCATGCGGCTTTGTACAACAAACCGGCACCAACGTTGATCAAAGATACACTGGCCAAATTGTCGATGACACCGGCGCAGATAGAAGAAATGAAACGATCTGCTGCCAGGGCTGGCGCTTTGTTAGCACTGACTTGGGCCAAAGCATGGATAGCTGACCTGGATCCAGTTGACATCGCCAAGGGATATGCGGGTGAACAAGAAAACGGATCAGCATTTGATAATGAAGCCCTCAAAGCCCTGACCAAGGAGATGCGTCCATTGGCAAGTCAATTAGCTGAAGAAGTGAACTTGACTACTCATCGGTCCTTCTATGATGCCAACAACCATCGAGTTGACACTGCTGTGAAAGAAGTGCAGAATCTTATGCTGCCAATTCGTAAGCACACTTATGCCCCTGACGTTGATCCGACCAATCTTATAAGTGAAGAGGCTGTTTTTCAAGCTTTAACCTGGATTGACTGGACCACCGTTGACTTCCAGCCACTGGGTGGGGAGGAGGAGGTTGAACTGACGCCGGAAGATCCATCAACCTCTCGCCAACCTGGCAATGACTCTTAATCCAGCAACCGGGTTATTTTCACAGACTGTGTTGTGTGTAAGAACAATCATTATTTTGGGCCTCAAAGCGCCTTGTAATAGGCTAGTTGGAATACTTTGATGTGCTGCCATCGTGCATCGATCCATGACTTTGTTTGATTCGCCATGATATTTGCAGCGCTGGTTTATATATCTTGATAATATGACACAATCCTTGTATCTGCATAAAAAGTCTGTCCTAGCGGTTTACCACCGGACGGGTCATAATGCCCAATATAAAACCTGGTAGATAACCAAGGTTGTAAGAATAATAAATCATACCTGTGATATGAGATTATGTTGTTGGTTTACCAACTTGATTGTAGTAAGGGTGAAAACCCAACTCTTTGAGTTTTGACGACTCCCACCATGCAGTGCTGGCGTGTAATAAGTCATACCGTGTTACAATGAACATCAGATGATCATACTGGCGACATGTAGTCAAAGCCAGACCGGGTTTCGTAACACCGGTTTAATAATGAATATGGTCTGACAACTTGTAGTTGAAAGCCGAGCCGGGTTAACAAACACCGGGTTATTAGGATGACTGATATCTATGCCGGGTCAATAGACACCGATTCAACATAAAACTTATCAAAATAGAAAAATCTTGACAAAGGCAAATAAAACCATGTAGTCGAGGCTTTTCAAGGGCTGCCAGACCCAAATTCGAGGCTTTTCATGGGCTGCCAGGCCGCTGAGTTAAACCATTTAACAAAGCCTTTTAAGATGGACCTCCAACTAACCAATCGTCGTTTTAACTTTGACAAGTTTAGGGTCTATATAAGATTGACTTGTCAAATATTCGGCAGGTCATGCTAGGATTACCTGGATAGGAGTGGCTTACTTGATGAAGGCAGGTTAACCCGGGGTTTTAGGTGAATACACCAGGCTTCCAAGCCGTGCTTGATAGCATATTACAAGGGTCCTTTCAAACTCTTTGTTGCAGTGCACAAAGAGCCCCCAAGTAACTTTGTGAGCTGTGCTCAATGGGTGCCTATGTTTGAGTTGTGCATAGCATCCAGACTCTCTTTGGCCCCTTGGGTGTGAAGCTCCCAAGCTGTATTGTTGCGTGATAGCCGATTTAATAGGTAGAACTCCGCTTTGTCAGCTGAAGCCCCCATGTACTCAAAAAATATTGGAGAAAACGGCAGAGGCCCTACTTATAGCAAGGATGCCAGTTTATTATATTGATCATAATATATACATTGTCGAAATATGTACATAAGAGGAGCCTATAGCTCAGGTGTCGTAAGGCCGAAGGAGAGCTATGTTCCACGGCCGCCGGGTCTCCTCCTCAGAACTGCGTGAGTCATCTCGAACGTCAATGAGGTAGTATGATCGGTTGTGCAGATTCTTGCTGACCACAAAGGGCCCTTCCCAAGGTGGGGATAACTTGTGCATATCGGTCTGATCCTCGATGAGCCGGAGCACTAAGTCACCTTCTTGAAAGGTTCTTGTTTTAAACCGACGGCTATGATAACACCGTAGGTCTTGCTGATAAACCGCCAAACAAGCCAAAGCCATGTCCCGCTTCTCATCTAACAGGTATAGTGCTTCCCGGCGTGCGTGCTCATTGTTCGCTTCAACATAATTTGCAACCCGGGGCGAGTCATGACGAATATCACTTGGAAGGACTGCCTCCGCCCCGTAAACCATGAAGAAAGGTGTAAAACCTGTAGCTCGGTTTGGGGTGGTGTTTATGCTCCATAACAAAGATTGTAATTCTTCCACCCAACAACCCGGCGTCCGCTTCAAAGGAACCATAAGCCGGGGCTTGATACCCTTCAAGATTTCTTTATTAGCTCTCTCTGCTTGACCATTGGACTGAGGGTGAGCCACGGATGCCACATCAAGCCGGATGTGCTCTCGTTGACAAAATTCCTCCATCTCACCTTTGGAAAGGTTCGTTCCATTATCTGTGACGATGCTGTGTGGAAAACCAAAATGGAAGATCACCTTTTTGATGAATTGAACCACCGTAGCTGCGTCACACTTGCTTACAGGCTCCGCTTCAACCCATTTAGTGAACTTGTCAACCGCCACCAAGAGGTGGGTCTTCTTATCCTTGGATCGCTTAAAAGGACCCACCATATCAAGCCCCCAAGTAGCAAATGGCCAAGTTATGGGAATCATCCGTAGCTCTTGAGCCGGAACATGAGCTCGGCGTGAAAACTTCTGACAAGCATCACACCGCTTTACCAGATCATCAGCATCAGCATGGGCTGTCAACCAATAGAACCCATGATGAAAAGCTTTAGCCACCAGGGACTTTGAACCGGCATGGTGACCACAATCCCCTTCATGGATCTCACGTAGAATCTCTTGGCCTTCTTCAGGAGAAACACAACGCTGGAATACGCGTGAAACACTGCAGTGGTGTAACTCGCCATTGTGAATAACCATGGACTTTGATCGCCGGACTATCTGTCTGGCTAGAACTTCATCATCTGGTAGCTCGCCCCGGTTCATATACGCCAAATATGGAACCGTCCAATCCGGAATTACATGTAAAGTGGCTACCAATTGGGCCTCCGGATCAGGAACAACTAAATCCTCCTCTGTAGGCAACTTAATGGACGGGTTATGCAAGATATCTAAAAAGGTATTGGGTGGTACCGGTTTACGTTGAGATCCCAGCCGGCTTAAAAGCATCTACTGCTTCGTTTTTGCGCCGATCAATATGCTCAACCTGATAACCTTTGAAGTGACCCGCCACAATATCCACCTCGCGTCTATAAGACGCCATGAGTGGATCCTTAGAATCCCAAGTGTCAGAAACTTGCTGGGCCACCAGATCAGAGTCTCCAAAGCATCGTACCCGGCTTAAATTCATTTTATTGGCCATACAGAGACCGTGGAGTAAAGCCTCGTACTCAGATGCATTGTTAGTACAAGGAAACATTAAACAAAGAACATAACGAATTTTATCACCTCGAGGGGAAGTAAGGACAACTCCAGCCCCCGAGCCCTCCAATTGCCTGGACCCATCAAAGTGAATAGTCTAGTATGTGTTATTCGGTTTTTCCTCTGGTGCCTGTAACTCAGTCCAATCATTGATGAAGTCAACAAGCGCCTGAGATTTGATGGTTGTCCGAGGCATATACTTCAACCCATGTGGACCAAGTTCAATTGCCCACTTTGCAACCCGGCCAGTTGCCTCCCTGTTCTGAATTATATCGCCCAAAGGAGCAGAACTGACCACTGTGATGGGATGGCCTTGAAAGTATTGCTTGAGCTTCCGACTCGCCATAAAAACCCCATATACTTGTTTCTGCCAATGCGGATGTCACATCCCTAGTTCTGGTATTCAGTAGGCTAGCCCTTCATGTGTGCATCATGTTTAACTTTCAAATGAATTTGAAATGGGGACTGCTCAAACCCTAGCACCTAATGAATTCTACTAGGTTCAACTAAAAAAATATTTTCAATAAACCCAAAATGCTCCTTAGAAAAGTTCATGATTTTTGTTAAAGGTGAAAACCTCTGCCAAAAATGATGCACATATTTCTAGGCCATTCTGGATTTTTGAATTAAATCTTATTATATTTGACTTTGGGCATTTAAATTCTATAAATAATTTAAATGTTCAAATAATGTTGGAACTATTTTTGGGCCACTTAAATAATTCAGCAATTGTCCATGAATATTTTGAGGATTTTAGGAAATGCCTTGGTATTTTTCCTAAGCTCAAAACAGAGGCAAATAATTAGAAAACAAAAACAAATTAGAAAACAGAAGAGAGGGAGAGCTTACCTCGCGCTCACCTGGCAGCCCAGCCAGCCCACCTGGCAGCCCGCTGGCCGGCCCAGTCCACCACCGCCTCCTCCCTGTCGCCTTCCTCCTCGCGCCAGTAGGCAGAGGCATGTCGCCTGCGCGCGCACCCGCGGCCACCTCCTGCTTCCACCTCCTCCTGCCTCCCTGCTCGCTTCCTCAACCACCTGGAGACGCCACGCAGCCACCTTGGCCCCCTCTCACTCTCTCTCGAACGCTCTCCCCTCCTCTGCTCTCTCCCCGCACGCGCCCGAGCGAGCCCGTCGCCGCCGTTCACTGCCACCGCGTCCACCGTTCTCCCCTCGCCTCCCCGTGCTGTCCAAGACCTCCGCCGCGACGCCCTCACCCTCCCCACCGAGCCACACTTCGCCGGAGGCCCTGCATCGCCGCCATCTGGTCTTCTTCAACCTTGGTACCCGCCGGACGCCGTTCGTCGATTCGCCTCGCACCGGTCGCCCCCGAGCCCACTGATCTGCGCATCGACCCCAGTGAGCTCCGTCGTCGTTTCCCCCTACTTGCCTGGTCGCGCTCGTCCGCTAACTGACCTCGCCGTCCTGGCCGCAAGCTCTGGCCGTCGCGTTTGTCATCGTCGTTGTTACGGTGGAGCAACGTCATGTCTGAGCACGTGGTCGAGCTCATGCTGCCCCGTAGCTACCGCCTGTGCTCTCCGTTCGCTTGAACGCGAGCTGCAGCCCCACGCCCGCACTATCCCGAACTCCGGCCGCAGCCAAAGTCGACACTGCGCTCGACTCAGGCCACGTCTCACCCTCCTGATGCTACCAATGGATGCGTGCAAGCGCCAGCAACCCATAGCCGCAAACCTCGCTTGAAACCGTCGTCCGTAGCTCAATCCCGAGCCCCTCCGCCGCGTCTGGCCTCGCCGGCGTCGAGTCGCCGGCGGGTTTGACCTCGTTTGACCGGGTTGACCCCAGTTTGATTTCCCCTGAGTCACTGACGAGTGGGCCCAGGCCCCAGCTAATCCTAGATTAGTTTTTAATTAAGTTTAATTACTCCACTGACAGTTTAGTTAGTATTAACTTAACTCTGTTAATTAGTTGTTTCACTGACATGTGGGCCCGGGGCCTTAACTAAGCTGGATTAGGTTTAGATTAGTACTAATTAACTTAGGTTAGTTAGTTAGACACTGACATATGGGTCCCACTGGTCAGGTTTGACCTGGACGACCCCGCTGACCTGCTGACGTCACAGTGACGTAGTGCTGACGCAGTTATTGTTTTCTGGATTTAATTTAATTCAAGAAATTCCAGAAAAAGGCTTAAACTTCTAAAAATCATATAAAATCAACCGTAACTCCAAATGAAACAAATTATATATGAAAAATGATCAGAAAAATCCAATCTATCCATCTATACCATTTTCATGAATGTTAGAACAACTTATGACTACTATTTAGGACAATTCAATTAAATGACATTTAAACCTTCACATATGGAGTTTGAATTTGAATCTTGGATTCAAAGCAACTTCATTTAACTTGTTGCTAGTTGCATTAGCTCAAACCATAGCATATTGCCATGTCACATTCATGCATCATATTGTTGCATTGCATTGATTGTGTTCTCCCTTGTTTGCCGGTATTTGTCCCCTCTCAGTAGACGTGGTTCCGACGATGAGATCGATGACACCGATGAAGAGATATATTATCTTCAGAAGTGCCAGGCAAGCAAAAACCCCTTGTTCATTCCGATAAAATCCCACTCTCTCGCTCCTGCTCTCTTTTACTGCATTAGAACAACAACGACATATTTGTTACTTGCTGCGGTAGCTGAACCCCTTTATCCTTTGCATGACCTGTCATTGCCACAATAAATAGATGAAACCCACTAGCATGAGTAGGATTTGTTTGAGCCCTGATGTGCCTACTCATTCATGCTTGTTTGCCATGCCTGCTACTGCTTAGAGTTGAGTCAGGTCTGATTCATCGGGAATGAATTGGAATGTGGTGAACACGTCCTACTGTGTGTGAGCTAAGTGTGTGAACACGATTTGGTAAAGGTAGCAGTGAGAGGCCATGTAGGAGTACATGGTGGGTTGTCTCATTGAAACCGTCCTCAGGAACTAAGTTCTGTGTTTGTGATCCATGAACAGTTACTACCACACATTGGGTTCTGGTAACTCGACCCCTCTCGACTTATTAATCAACATGATCTCTGTCCAGGAGTTGCAACTAGTTTCTGGTGTTTGTAGGTAGTGTTAGTAGTCTACCAAATGGCACCCGGTATAGGTGGGCTCGGGACAGACTAGGCACCGTGGCCCGGTGTACCAAGTGGCACCCGGATGGTGGACTTGGGAACCCTGCACACATTGTTTGGGGCCGTGAGCGACACCCCGGCCGGATCTCCTTGCGGATGGAACCCGAATAGGCGATAAACCTGGACTAGAGACTTGTGTGGTTAGTCAGGTCATGGCCGACTCCCTCGCCAGGCTTCCGCTTGAAGGTTGCCGAGATACATGACATGTACATGGCGGTAAGTGGCGAGAGCGTGTGTGAAGAAGTACACCCCTGCAGGGTTAACATTATCTATTCGGATAGCCATGTCCACGGTAAAGGACTTCTGGGTTGCCTGTACAGTTCATAGACAAGTGAAAGTGGATACTCTAAAATACGCAAGATAAGAGTGAGTGCTATGGATGGCGTTCTCGTAGGGAGACGAGAGCGGATCCATAGTGGTGTACTGATATGGTGAATATGTGGACTCGTGTGCGCCACCTCAAAAGAGTTACTTCCAGTCGTAGTTCAGGTTAGCCACCGAGTCAAAGCTGGCTTGCTGCAGTTAAACCCCACCATCCCTTTGTTGATAATGATGCATATGTAGTTAGTTCTGATGTAAGTCTTGCTGGGTACATTTGTACTCACGTTGCTTAATTTATGTTTTTTCAGAGAGACTTCAGTCTCGCTAGTAGTACCGCGTGGACTTCGACGTTTAGCTTGTTACCTCAGCTACGATCTTGTGCCCTCGGCAGGATCTGGTAGATAGTCAGGCTTCTCAGCCCTTTTCTTTTGTAGATGTCTGTACTCAGACATGTTAAGCTTCTGCTTGTGCTTGACTTGTTTGCTCTGAATGTTGGGTCATGAGACCCATGTTTGTAATATCTCGCTCCTCGGAGCCTATTGAATAAAATACTTGAGTTGTAAAGTCATGTTGTGATGCCATGTTGTGTTTGCACATATCGAGCATATTGTGTGTATGTTATTGAAATGCTTGGTATGTGTGGGATCTGACTATCTAGTTGTTTATCCTTAGTAGCCTCTCTTACCGGGAAATGTCTCCTAGTGTTTCCACTGAGCCATGGTAGCTTGCTACTGCTCCGGAACACTTAGGCTGGCCGGCATGTGTCCTTCTTCGTTCCTGTGTCTGTCCCCTCGGGGAAATGTCACGCGATGAATTCCGGAGTCCTGTTAGCCCGCTACAGCCCGGTTCACCGGAGTCCTGCTAGCCCAGTGCTACAGCCTGGATTCACTCGCTGATGACCGACGCGTTCGTTGTTGGGTCATGTATGCCTGTCCCTGTAAGTTAGTGCCACTTTGGGTTCACGACTAGCCATGTCAGCCCGGGTTCTTTGTCATATGGATGCTAGTGGCACTATCATATACGTGAGCCAAAAGGCGCAAACGGTCCCGGGCCAGGTAAGGTGGCACCCATGGGAATACCGTGTGTGAGGCCGCAAAGTGATATGATGTGTTACATGCTAGATCAGTGTGACTTAGGATCGGGGTCCTGACAGCGGATATCATTGCTTCGACTCGATGAGCACCTCACGGATATAGTAAACCGGCCGTTAAACCGGATATTCCTTCCCAGCCTCCTTGCGCTCAACCACAATTGCCACACTGACAGCACGGGCATTAGCAGCCACATACAATAATACGAGCTCCTTGTCAACCGGAGCAGCAAGGACCGACGGTTCAGCTAATTGTCGCTTCAAGTCCTCAAACACCGCATCAGCTGCGTCACTCCAGACAAAAGTGTCTGTTTTCTTCAACATCTGATATAGAGGGATCACCTTCTCTCCCAAGCGGCTAATAAACCGGCTCAGGGCTGCAATTCGACCCACCAGACGCTGAACATCATTAATACACACCGGTTTAGCTAAAGATGTAATTGCCTTGATCTTTTCCGGATTGGCTTCAATGCCTCTGTTGGACACCAGAAACCTAAAAGCTTGCCTGCCGGAACACCGAAAACACACTTGTCCGGATTAAGCATCATCTTATAAACCTGAAGATTGTCAAAGGTCTCCTTGAGATCATCTATGAATGTCTTCTTCTTCCTTGATTTTACTACAATGTCATCCACATATGCATGAACATTGCGCCCAATCTGAGTGTGAAGACAATTCTGCACACAACGCTGATAAGTTGCCTAGGCACTCTTGAGCCCAAAGGGCATAGAAACATAGCAGAAGGCTCCAAAGGGAGTGATGAAGGCTGTCTTCTCCTGGTCTTTAACTGCCATTTTTATCTGATGATAACCTGAATAAGCATCCAAGAAACTCAAACGCTCACAATCCGCCATCGCATCAATGATCTGATCAATACGCGGGAGAGCAAAAGGATCCGCCGGACAAGCCTTGTTCAAATCTGTGTAGTCCACACACATGCGCCAAGTGCCGTTTTTCTTAAGGACTAGCACCGGATTAGCCAACCACTCAGGGTGAAATACTTCGATGATAAACCCAGCATCCAATAGCCAAGCTACCTCCTCACTAATGGCGTTGCGTCTTTCCTCGTTAAAGCGGCGAAGAAACTGCTTGACCGGTTTAAACTTGGGTTCAATATTGAGAGTGTGCTCAGCGAGTTCCCTCGGTACACCTGGCATGTTAGAAGGCTTCCATGCAAAAATGTCCCGGTTCCCACGGATGAACTCGATGAGCGCGCTTTCCTATTTTGGATCAAGATTAGTGCTGATACTAAACTATTTGCATGAATCACTAGAACAAAATCAACAAGTTTAGTCTCATCATCCAGTTTGAACTTCAGGGTCGGGTCATGCTCAGTGGTGGGTTTCTTCAGAGGAGTCATGTCCGCCGGATCAACATTGTCTTTATAGAACTTCAGCTCTTCTGTAGCACAAACCGACTCTGCATAAGACACATCACCCTCTTCACAGTCCAAAGCGATCTTACGACTCCCGTGCATCGTGATGGTCCCCTTATGACCTGGCATCTTGAGCTGTAAGTAAATATAACAGGGCCTTGCCATGAACTTTGCATAAGCCGGACATCCAAACAGGGCGTGATATGGGCACCTGTTTATAACTATTTGTGTAAGGCGCCCAGGAGGGGCCGGGTTACGCAAAGAAGACTCAAGCCCAAGACCAAACATGAAGACGGCGGTTCAATAGGGGGCTTAAGCCCACAGGCGACTTAAGGCCCGTTGTAGTAAACCGCCGTAATGGCATGACTTGTATCATAAGGTAGTTTTAACTAGTCACCGAGCCGGACACTGTTATAAGCCGGCCGGGACTCTGTAGGCCACAGGGCATCAACCCGTGTATATAAGGGGACGACCTGCTGGCGGCTTAAGGCAAGAAACAACTCATCGAGAACTGGGCATAGCGTATCTCGCTCCCTGGTCATCGAAACATCAATACCAACCCAACTAGACGTAGGCCTTACCTTCACCGTAAGGGGCCGAACTAGTATAAACCCTCTCGTGTCCTTTGTCCCGATTAACCCCTTCAAGCTTCCTAGTTGTGATGGCTCCACAACTAAGTCCTTTCACGAGGACATCTGACGTGACAATTCCACGACAGTTGGCGCCCACCGTGGGGCCAGCGCACGGTGTATTTGAGTTCTTGAAGGGCAACTTCGAAGGGCTCAAGGGATACGTAGTGGGTCGGATGACCAAGAGTCGTCGCGGCAAGATCTACATCGACGACGAAGGCTGGGGCCCCGACGCCAGCTCAATTGAGTACGGGTACCGGGTCCCCTTCGGAGGGATCCACGTCTTCATCGGCCGGATTGGCGAGCCGGGGCCTGAGCCGGGCAACTGCACCGACCTCGTCGAGACGGCTCAGCGTGCGAAACCTGCCTGAGCTCAACCCGGCATGAAGCGTGTCTTTGTGGGCTGCGCCACAAAGAAGAGCTTTCTGAAGGTCCTGAAGATGGTGGTGAGACGGCCGTCCACTCTGACGGTGATTCATCCGCTGGTTCTACCGATTCACTGTATCAGGTACAAGATGGCGTGCTCAGGGGCTGTTCCGATGGCTTCAATATTCCGGACCCGGCCAAAACTCTACGGCCGTTGCTGCAGTTACGTCCGGGATAGGAGCGGCCGGGGCAGGAGGCCCTGTGCGCCCGCCGGCTCAAGTGCTGATAGATCTCATGGATAAACTTACAACCCTGTTAACCGCCACTGTTATCCCTGCAAATAAAGATGAGCATGCCGTGGAGGTGGCGCGGGTGCGTGAGGAGATAGCTCAGGCCAAGGAGGCCTTGGCAGCTGAGGATACTAGACTAGCTATAGAGCGGGCGGCTCTCAAGGCCCGGGCACAGCGATTGTAGTCAGAAGCTTACCAGCTCACGATGAGCTTAAACGCATCCAATGAGGTTACGAGGAGAAGGCACTAGAAAACTCAGTCCCGCTTGCCTTCGAATTATGACCCTCGGGTTCTGTTTGCTACACCCGGAGCCGGCCCAAGTAACCCGCCCGATGCAAATCAGTTTATGACAGCCGGAACGGGGGGACCGGCTCAGCCTCGGGAGATGGTACCTCCTCATGGAAACATGGCGCCGCCACGTTATGTGCCAATACCGCCGGGTCACTTTTCCAACCCCATGGAGAACTTAATCGCAGCATCAACGCGTCTGGCGGCTCTCCCAGTGGACGGTGATGATCCAACAGCGGTGGAGACCCGGAGAATCAGGGAACTTGTCCAGATGGCTCTGGCTCAGCAAGAAACCTATTCATATAGCCGTGATAGGATTCATTCAACTCCTCCGCCTTGGTTAGCTCCGCCTCGTCATAACCGGAGTCCGAGTTACAGCAGGCACATGGAATCTGAAGCTTTGTCGAGCAACGCCCAACACCGTGACCAACATGGTGGCTATAACCCGGTGCAGGATCGAGTACGCCAGGAGAACGAGCGGGCGGCTCAGCTGGCGGCAACATGCAGCACATCAGAATATTCCAGAGTATCCAACGACTTCTATTGATATGGGAGTAGCCACCAGAACCAGTGGTGTTCCTTGTTTGATACCGGCTTTGCGCAATGTGTGCCTGCCCAAGGACTTCAAGGGACCTCGAAAGGTGCCGAATTACACGGCTGACTTACAGCCTGGAGCATGGATTGAGAGTTATGAGATGGCCATGGAGTTGTTGGAAGTCAGTGACGCGACAATGGCTAAATATTTCACCATGATGTTAGATGGAATGGCCCGGTCTTGGTTAAAAAGTTTACCGCCCAATTCCATTGGTTCGTGGGAAGAGTTAAAAGCCCGTTTTATCTAGAACTTCAAGGACACCTGTAAGCAATCTATGTCAACATGGACTTGACAAATTGTAAGCAGGGGGAGGGCAAATCTACCACCCATTGGGTACGCCTGGTCAAGGAGATTATTCATTCATCTGATAAGGTGGATGCCGGCTCTGCAGTACTCATGTTGGAGAAAAATTGCAACTTTGAGCCGCTGAAGCAGAAATTGGGGCGCCTTAAGCATGACTACAGGGATATGGGCATGCTAATGGCGGCTTTAGTCAAATATGCCGATTCTGATAGTACCAAGGATCCTGCGTCTAATGATGAGAAGACATGGAAGGGAAAAAGGAACGGCAATGGAAGGGGTCAACAGCAGAACCCGGTGAATCAAAGCGGCAATAAGCGTAAGGTGGACGGCAACCCGGAGCTTGTAGCCAATGCAAATACACAGGGTAATAATCAGAGACATAAGGGTAAGTGGCCTCGATCCGGCGGGTCAGGCCCATCTCTTGAGCAGCTACTCAATGAGCCTTGCCCGAAACACGGCACCCGGGAGCACCCCGCTACACACCTGTGGAAAGACTGCGCGATCATGAAGGCGTTTAAAAATTCCAATACCTTTGATGGTAGTCATGGATCTGGCGGCGGTTCAGGGGCTGGCGGCTTTCATGGCCCGGGCGGCGGTTCAAATTCCGGTTTTCAGGGACAGCCCGGAGGAAATAATCAGCAGCAATCTGGTCAGGGAGGACAACGGCAGCAGCAGTCGGGTTATCAGAGCCATCCGAAACAGTTGAGTGGTGGGCAGTACCATGTGTTTACCACTAGCTTATGCAAACGTGACCAGAAGGTTCTTAAGAGGGCCGTAAATTCGGTTGAGCCGACAACTCCTTGTTATTTGAGATGGTTAGAGCAACCCATCATATGGAGCAGAGAGGATCACCCTCCACGAGTCGATAATCTGGGTTAGTTAGCCTTGGTGGTAGCACCCCAGGTTGGTGGATATAAATTCACTAAGGTACTCATGGACGGAGGTAGCAGCATCAATATCCTCTATTATGATACTTTCCAGCGCATGGGGTTGACTGAGAAGAATCTGAGAACATCCAACACTGTTTTCCATAGGGTGGTTCCAGGCAAGTCGGCTTACCCAGTTGGCAAGATTGAATTGGAGGTGGCCTTTGGAGATGAGTATGATTCCAGGGCTGAGAAATTGACGTTTGAAGTGGTCAAAATCAGGAGTCCATATCACGCTTTGTTTGAGCGACCGGCTTATGCTAAGTTCATGGCACGGCCGTGTTACGTTTACTTACAGCTCAAGATGCCGGGTTACAAGGGCACCATCACAGTGCATGGGATTCGAAAGGTGGCCTTGGAATGTGAAGAAGGCGACGCGGCTTACGCTGAGACTGCCTGTGCCGTGGAGGAGCTTAAATTTTATCAAGACAATGTTGACCCGGCGGATATGACCTCCCTTAAAAAACCAACTACTAAGCATGACCCGGCGTTGAAGTTTAAATCGGCCGCTGAGACAAAGCTTGTTGACTTTACCCCAGGAGATGCCTCTAAGCAGTTCAGTATCAGTGCCAATTTGGATCCTAAATAGGAAAGCACGCTCATCGAGTTCATCCGAGAGAATCGGGACATCTTTGCATGGAAACCTTCTGACATGCCAGGTGTACCGAGGGAACTCGCTGAGCACACTCTCAATATTGATCCAAAGTATAAGCCGGTCAGGCAGTTTCTCCAACGGTTCGACGAAGAGAGACGGGAAGCTATTGGGGAAGAGGTCGCTCGGCTCTTAGCGGCCGAGTTTATTGTTGAAGTTTTTCACCCGGAGTGGTTGGCTAACCTGATGTTAGTGCTCAAGAAAAACGGCACTTGGCGGATGTGTGTGGATTACACGGACTTAAACAAGGCTTGTCCGGCTGATCCCTTTGCTCTCCCCCGTATTGATCAAATCATTGATGCTACGGCAGGTTGTGAATGTTTGAGCTTCTTGGATGCTTACTCTGGTTATCATCAGATCAAGATGACAGTTAAGGACAAGGAGAAGACAGCTTTCATCACTCCGTTTGGGGCCTTCTGTTATGTATCTATGCCGTTTGGAGTCAAAAGTGCCCAGGCGACTTATCAGCGATGTGTACAGAACTGTTTGCATGATCAAATTGGGCGTAATGTTCATGCTTATGTGGATGACATTGTGGTGAAATCCAGAGAAAAGGAAACCTTGATATCTGACTTGAGAGAGACCTTTGACAATCTCCGGGTTTACAAGATGATGCTTAACCCGGCCAAGTGTGTGTTTGGTGTACCTGCAGGCAAGCTCTTGGGTTTTCTGGTATCAAACAGAGGCATTGAAGCTAATCCGGAGAAAATCACGGCAATTACCTCTCTGGCTAAGCCGGCGTGTATCAATGATGTTCAGCGCCTGGCGGGTTGTGTTGCCGCTTTAAGCCAGTTCATAAGCCGGTTAGGGGAGAAGGCCTTACCACTATATCAGATGATGAAGAAAACAAACACCTTCGTCTGGAGTGACGCTGCTAACACTGCCTTTGAAGATTTGAAGAGACAGTTGTCTGAGCCACCGGTTCTTGCGGCTCCCATTGACAGAGAGCCGTTGCTGTTGTACGTGGCTGCTAACTCACGAGCGGTCAGTGTTGCTATCGTGGTGGAGCGTAAGGAAGCTGGCAAGGAGCATCTGGTTCAACGACCAGTTTATTATATCAGTGAGGTGCTCATTGAGTCTAAGCAAAGGTATCCACATTGGCAGAAACGTGTTTATGGTGTGTTCATGGCAAACCGGAAGATGAAGCAATACTTCCAAAGTCATCCTATAACGGTGGTAAGTTCAGCCTCTCTGGGAGACATCATTCAAAACAGGGAGGCCACAGGGCGGATCGCTAAGTGGGCTATTGAGCTTGGGCCCTATGGTTTGAAGTATATGCCCTGTACTGCTATCAAGTCTCAAGCCTTGGTCGATTTTATCAATGATTGCACAGAGTTGCAGGCACCTGAGGAGAAGCCGAATAATACGTATTGGACTATTCACTTTGATGGGTCCAGGCAGTTAGAAGGCTCAGGGGCTGGCGTTGTTTTAACTTCCCCTCGAGGTGACAAATTTCGCTATGTGCTCCGGCTTATGTTTCCTTGTACTAACAATGCAGCTAAATACGAGGCCTTGCTCCATGGTCTCCGGATGGCCAAAGAGATGAATTTGAGCCGGGTAAGGTGTTTGGGCAACTCAGATCTCGTGGCTTAACAGGTTTCAGGCAAGTGGGATTCTAAAGATCCCCTTATGGTGGCTTACCGTCGGGAAGTGGACGCTGTGGCTGGACATTTCAAGGGTTATCAAGTGGAGCACATTGATCGAAGGAAGAATGAGGCGGCTGATGCTTTAAGCCGGCTGGGATCTCAACGTAAGCCGGTGCCACCTAACACCTTTCTTGATGTTTTGCATAACCCTTCTGTCAAGGTGCCTACCGAGGAAGAACTAGCGGTGCCAGACCCGGAGGCATAGCTGGTGGCGGCTCTTCATGTCATCCCGGATTGGACTGTGCCATATTTGGACTATATGACCCTGGGAGAGTTATCGGAGGATGAAACTTTGGCAAGACAAATTGTCAGACGATCTAAATCCATGACGATTGTTAATGGTGAGTTGCATCATTGCAGTGTGACAGGGGCGTTTCAACGCTGTGTTTCACCTGGAGAGGGACAAGAGATACTTCGTGAGATTCATGAAGGAGATTGTGGTCATCATGCCGGCTCCAAATCTCTTGTGGCCAAGGCTTTCCATCATGGTTTCTACTGGCTCACGGCTCATGCTGATGCGGAGGATCTGGTCAGTAAATGTGACGGTTGTCAGAAGTTCTCACGACGTACTCATGTGTCGGCTCAGGAATTGAGGATGATCCCGATTACCTGGCCGTTCGCAGTCTGGGGGCTTGACATGGTTGGAACTTTCAAAAGGTCTAAGGATAAAAAGACACATCTCCTGGTGGCAGTGGATAAGTTTACAAAGTGGGTTGAGGCGGAGCCAGTTAGTAAGTGTGATGCGGCCACAGCGGTTCAGTTCATGAAAAAGGTGATCTTTCGCTTTGGTTTCCCACACAGCATTATAACTGATAATGGTACTAACCTTTCCAAGGGAGCCATGGAAGAGTTCTGTCAGCGAGAATATATCCGGCTTGATGTTTCGGCCGTTGCTCATCCTCAATCCAATGGTCAAGCAGAAATAGCTAATCAAGAGATACTGAAGGGTATTAAACCCCGGCTCTTAGTCCCCTTAAAACGGACACCGGGTTGCTTGGTGGAAGAGTTACCCTCTGTACTATGGAGCATCAACACTATGCCTAACAGATCTACGGGTTATACACCTTTTTTCATGGTCTATGGAGAAAATGCAGTTCTACCAAGTGACATCCGACACGACTCACCCCGTGTAGCGGCTTATGTTGAGGCGGACAATGAAAAGGCTCGTCGGGAGGCACTGGACTTGTTGGATGAGGAGCGAGACTTGGCAATGGCCCGCTCGGTGATTTACCAGCAAGACCTGCGCCATTATCACAGCCGCCGGGTCAAGAGCAGAACCTTTCAGGAAGGTGATTTGGTGCTCCGGCTCATTCAGGATCAATCTGACATGCACAAGCTATCTCCGCCTTGGGAAGGACCCTTCGTGGTCAGCAAGAATCTGAACAACGGTTCATATTACCTCATTGATATTTGAGAGCACAAAGACTCACGTAAGTCGGAGGAAGAGACCCGCCGGCCGTGGAACATAGCCCACCTTCGGCCTGACTATACTTAAGCCACCGGCTCCTAGGATGTATATACTTTTTACGATGTATATATTATATAAAGCAATAAAGCAGGACCTTTGTCGTTTTTCCCATAAAGCATGTTTTTATGTCTTCTTTATCAGGTGATGGACACTACCAACAGGGAGCAGATCATATCTGAATCCGGCTTTCCCTTTGGACCGGCTTATGATCATATCTGAATCTAGCCATGATCACTTGGGGGCTTCCTGTTCAAACATAGGTCGTATCCGAACCAAAGAGAACATAGCTGTGGATACCCGCTTGATCGGCATACTACCAAACCCACTTGGGGGTTTCTTGATCATATTTGAATCATAACTTAACCCCTTTGGGTCTGACGTGGATCGTATACGAATCAGCGTCATTAAACAAATCTTATGGTCACTTGGGGGCTTCCTACTCAAACATAGGTCGTATTTGAACCAAAGAGAACATAGCTGTCGATACCCATTTGATCGGCATCGCCAAGCCACTGGGGGCTATATGATCGTATCCGAGTCTTAGCTTAACCCCTTTGGAACGGTTTACTGATCGTATTCGAATCAGAAGCCTGTAAATTATTTTGACTATCCTGAGACCTTGTGAAAACATTATGAGATGTTTTTTGTCTTTCCGGTTTAATATTGGTCACACCAGGTTGTTAAGTACCAGGTGAGCATCAAGTCAGCAGGAAAAATTGTCCAAGGATCAGGCAAGAAAAATTAACACGCCAAGGAAATCAAAGTCATAAATATATAGCAGTGGCGGCTGACGAAAGTGTTAAAGCGCTAGGAGCATGCGCGAAGGCATGACAAACATTGGAAAGTTTTTTCTACCCTATTACAAGACTGCCCGAGTCTGAATAAATGAAGCATTGTTTTTTGCAAAGCACCTGCCGATTCACTCCTTCGGCGGGCTTGAAGTCTCCGGGTTATCCTTCTCCGCTTCTCCGTCAGCTGTTTTCTCCTGGAAAGTTGATGAGGCCCAATCAATGCCGCTCAAAGCTTCAAACTCAGCTTTATCATCTATTAAACCGGGTGGGTCCACTTCAGGGGCAAAAGTATGCTTACGAATTGGAGGGATCAGGCTGATTTGATCATATGGAGTGTTTGGAATTCTCCGGTTTTTCACTGTCATAAGCCGGCACATACTTGCTAAGGTTAGTGTCGTTTCCAACAAGGGTTGCCACGGGACGTATGGCTTTGACGCAGGCGGTGAAATCATGGTCGTCAAACACAGTGCCGTCTTCCTTCAGACTTGGGTATCCAAGGGCAAGGTCGGCCGGGTCTAGTTCTGGGAGCCATGCTTTAGCCCGGCTCAATGCGGCTACGGCCCCGACTCTTGAGGACGCCCGCCTTAAGTCTTGGATCCGCTGAGGCAGGAAAGCGAGGCTCTTCAACACATCTTGCAGAAGGCGGGGAGGAGGGCTTGATAAGGCTACAACGGACAAGGCACGTTGTGACCCGGAGTACAGCTGTTCCACTAAGGTATAAACTGCTTTAAGCTTGATCAGCATGTTTTTTTTAAGGTTGGTACTCCTAGGGCCTGTATGTACACAAATGTAACAGTCAACTGGAAGTAATTGTTACAATAGTCATTGAAAGGTTACAATGTTTGAGGTTTTGCACAGTAACTTATGGAAGATGGCTGAGACCATTTGAGATATCTGCCGTTTTAAGTCGGACAGCTCGGTTGTTGCCTCTGCAAGAGATGCTTCTGCTGTCTCGGCCCGAGTCACCAGTGAAGCCTTCTCATTAGCCCAAGCTTTCTTCTCCGACTCAAAATTCTTCTTCAGTTTCTCATTTTCAGAGACACTATATTCAAATTTGGAGTTAGCCTTCTGAGTCTCAAGTTCTTGAGTTTCCAGACGACCCTTCAGGACAGCAAGCTCCGATTCAAACTGACTTATGGTGGCCTGTATTGACACCAGGTTATGGTAAGGATTATAGTAAGGTAACATTCAAGTCCCAAGCACTTTACAAGTAAAGATACTTGGCACTTGGGGGCTAATGTATGCTGAAGAATTTTAAACTTATCATACCGGGTCACACATATTAAGTCTCAAGCACTTTACAAGTAAAGATACTTGACACTTGGGGACTAATGTATATTGCAAATTTACAACTACCATGTTATGACCGGGTTAAATATATTCTCTTTGAACCGGCTCAATTAATAAGTAAAGCAGATTTCTAAGTCTACAGCATATTTATTCATAAGCGATAGACTTGGGGGCTGGTACAATATGTAAGACTCAGGTAAAAAAGTATAAGTTATACCTCAAATTTGTGCTGTATTTGTTTTACCATGTCAATTTCTAGGTCACGGCTATTATGTACTTGATTCAGATAGCCCGAGACTGTATCACCAATGCTTAAGTGAGTGTAATCAGTAATGTCCTGCTTGGCTTTTCGGCGTTCGACAAGTTCTTCCTTGGAGGAACATTTGGCAAGGACGGTAGGCCACCCTGGTTCAACAAACTAAGACCTCACAATCTCAACTTCCGGTTCATTTGTCTTGACCGGGCTAGGAGTCTCCGGGTCATTTGTGTTGAGAGTATCCTCAGCAGACGGATCAGAAGTTGGCATTGGAATTTCAGAAGCCGGATCAGGCAGCGGCTGATGGGTAGAGCTGTCTGGAGCAGACGCATTAATCACCGGTTCAGTTACAATCGGGTCTTGGGACGGCTTATTCTTCTTTGCCCTCTTGCTGGGTTTCACTTGCATGCTGTTAACAAAGGCAGAAGGATGAATACGCAAGCATGGGTGAAGTAAAGTTCAAGGTACATAAGGTTACATTACCCGGGAGCAGTTTTGAAAGCCGGCATGTTTGACTGCATGGATTCACCGGAAGAAGGAGAGGTATCCTGATAATTGGAGTCAGACGAATTGAGAGGATGACGAATTAAGCCCGCTAAAGGTAAAACAGAACGTAAATCGGAGATAACCTTAGTCCGACACTTCCTGGTTAGGTCAGGTAAGCCGGAGGAGAGTTCCGCATCCTTGTTGTTCCGAGTCTGCCTCTAGTTCTCAAGCTGTTGTTGCTTCAAAACAAATTGAGGATCTTGATAAGCAAGAGCATGTGAATATCTTACTTTCTGGGTCACCCTTCGGACCTTTTGCTTTGGCAAAGGCTCTGAGTCGGAGGAGATTATAGTTACCTCTTCATTGGCTGCTTGACTGTTCCCTGTATCCTCCTGAAGGGATAGAATGTCAGACAGGTAATAACAAGGGAATTAAGAAAATTTAAAGATTACCTCTTCATCATCCGAAGAACTATCCTCCAATTTGAGTAAGTCGGAGGCGCTGGGTTTCTTCTTCTTTGAGGTTCCCGTCTTGGCGGCTTTCCTTTCGGCTTTTTTGGTTGCCCTGGCTTCTTTTGCAGCCTCATGGTCATATTTGACCTTCCAGAAGTTATCATCGGCCTGTGGGAAAGGATAAGGAGTTATGAGTACCAAAGAAGGTATAATATAGCAAAGAGTATTTATTAAGACTGATAACTTACTGCAGGGGCCGGGTTCTTCTTGCGGAAGGGAAGTAAGCCGAAGGTGTTACTTGTCACAGTGCCCTCCTTCAGCAGTGACTGGGTCGTAGCCTCCACCACATCATCTGGTAAGTCGCCAGTACTATGGCGTAACAGGTCATCCTTTTCACCTGTATAAGTACACATTAAGCCGGAACGGCGGCTTAATGGAAGTACTCGCCAAGTGACCCAGACTCGGACCAGATCGATGCCATTTAAACCGTTTCCCAAGAGAGATTTGATCTTCTTGATGGTGGGATTGAGAGGCAGACGTTCAACGGCCGTCAGTTTGTCTGGTAGCGGGTGGTTGGACTCAAGGCGCAGGGCGCGAAAGCCGGGCAGAGGCTTCTCATCAGCTGGAGAAGTGTCCTGACAATAGAACCACGTTTGGTTCCATGATTTTGGGTGACTCGGCAGTTCAGCATAAGGAAAAAGGCAGTCTCTCCTCCGCTGGATTGAGATGCCGCCAAGCTCAAGACTGGGCCCGTTGGCACGTTCATTTTGCCGGTTCATGTAGAAAAGTTCCCTGAATAATAGCAGACTTGGTTCCTCTCCCAGGTACACCTCGCAGAAGACTTGGAAATTGCAAATATTTGACACGGAATTGGGTCCGATGTCTTGAGGTCTAAGGTCAAAAAAATTCAAAACTTCCCTGAAGAATTTTGAGCCGAGAGGGGCAAATCCCCGGCTCATGTGATCCATAAAAACTATCACCTCCCCTTCTTTGGGTTGAGGCTTCTCTTCAGACGGGTCAGGGACACGATAAGACATGACCTCCCTTTTTGGCAGGTGGCCAGATTTCACGAACTCAGCTAGTTTACTCTTGGTAACTATGAATGGGACCCAATTGCAGGTTACAGGGGCCTTGGCCGCCTTAGGAGCCATGACAATAGTTGGCCTATGATAAAATAAGAAGATCCGGTTCAATTTTAACCAGGGAGAAAAATCCTAATTATTCAAGGTGGCGGCTTAAGGAGGGGCCTAATGATATAAGGATGACTATGCAACAATATTTAAGCCGCTACAAGTATCAAGAGCAGTTCAAAATTCTTCAGGTCATGAGGAGCAACTAAGGTTCTGTGTCATTTATTTAAGCCGGACACCTCGACAGTTGTGTTTAAGGGCATTTACCAGAAGAAGTTTTTCGGGTGATAAAAACAAGTTTCATAGATGACAGCTATTATTTTGGATCAAATTATTGCTCTAAAAAGAAAATTTTCTAGACCTAAAAACAGGGCAGAGAAGTTCATACACTCGAGGAGGGTTTCCAAACAAGGGAAATGAGATCTATTTCTATGCAAGATCAACACAAACAAGTACTGCAGCAGTTCTACGTAGTTTTTACGATCTAAACAGGGCATTGGAGGTAAAAACTAGCGAGGGTTTGCGTCAGGCGGTGATGAACACTGACAAACTCAACAAAGTTCCAATGCAGATCTAAGAAAGGGAAGGAGAGGAACTCACGGATGTGGACGAGCTGCGGAGGTTCACCGTCGATTTCTGGTCAGAGTCAGGTTGATGCAGCGGCCTGAGTCGGCGAAGACGAGGGGTTCGATGGCGGCGGCGGTGGCGGAGCTCGAGAGGAGGTAAGAGGAAGAAGACGACTGAAAGAGGGAAAGTGGAAGACCTAAGTCGCGCCTATTTATAGGTAGAGGATAACTGAGACGACGCGGGAAACGAGGAGATAAGAGTTATTATCCAGCGGCCTCGACGCCTCGATTTTCGGAACAGTCAATAAAGCAGAGATCCGTTGAAGGATATGATGGAATAGAAAAGGAATTTAAGAGAGGATGACGTCACGCCGGGTTAACACGGATCCAGAAGATGATGTCATGGCGGGTTAAAGAAAACCTTCTGCACAGTCAGAAGACTGAAAATTTATTCTTTAAAGGTATTTTAAGATTGACATGAACAGGTTCAAATCAATCTGGGGCCTAATGTTGGGGATATAACTATTTGTGTAAGCCGCCCAGGAGGGGCCGGGTTACGCAAAGAAGACTCAAGCCCAAGACCAAGCATGAAGACGGCGGTTCAATAGGGGGCTTAAGCCCACATGCGACTTAAGGCCCGTTGTAGTAGACCGCCGTAATGGCATGACTTGTATCATAAGGTAGTTTTAACTAGTCACCGAGCCGGAAATTGTTATAAGCCGGCCGGGACTCTATAGGCCACAGGGCGCCAACCCGTGTATATAAGGGGACGACCTGCTGGCGGCTTAAGGCAAGAAACAACTCATCGAGAACCGGGCATAGCGTATCTCGCTCCCTGGTCATCGAAACATCAATACCAACCCAACTAGACGTAGGCCTTACCTTCATCGTAAGGGGCTGAACTAGTAAAAACCCTCTCGTGTCCTTTGTCCCGATTAACCCCTTCAAGCTTCCTAGTTGCGATGGCTCCACAACTAAGTCCTTTCACGAGGACATCTGACATGACAATTCCACGACATAGATTAGTGCTGATACTAAACTGTTTGGATGAACCACTAGGAACAAAATCAACAAGTTTAGTCTCATCAGCCGGTTTGAACTTCAGGGTCGGGTCATGCTCAGTGGTGGGTTTCTTCAGAGGGGTCATGTCCGCTGGATCAACATTGTCTTTGTAGAACTTCAGCTCCTCTGTAGCACAAACCGACTCAGCATAAGACGCATCACCCTCTTCATAGTCCAAAGCGATCTTACGACTCCCGTGCACCGTGATGGTCCCCTTATGACCTGGCATCTTGAGCTATAAGTAAATATAATAGGGCCTTGCCATGAACTTTGCATAAGCCGGACGTCCAAATAGGGCGTGATATGGGCTCTGGATTTTCACCACTTCAAAGGTCAATGTTTCTGACCTGGAATCATGCTCATCACCAAACACAACTTCCAAATCTATCTTGCCAACTGGATATGCCGATTTACCTGGTACTACACCGTGAAAAACAGTGTTTGACGGTTCAAGACTCTTGTCTGTTAACCCCATGCGACGGAAGGTTTCATAATACATGATGTTGATATTGCTCCCTCCATCCATCAGCACCTTGGTAAATTTATAACCTCGCACCTGAGGTGCCACCACTAAATCTAGATGATGAGGATGTTGATACTGCTCCCTCCATCCTTATAGTTTGCTATAAACCGGGCCTTCAACTGGTCCCATGACTCGATGGAGTTGGCGGGCAGGCTCTTCAGCCAAGTGCGGGTTGTCCCTTCTAGCATCATGGTGAAGTATTTTGCACATGCCGCTTCATCCACATCCAGCATCTCCATTGCCATCTCATAACTTTCAACCCACGCCTCAGGAGGTTGATTGGCGGTATAATTAGGCACCTTACGTGGACCCTTGAAATCCTTGGGCAATCGCACATTACGGAGAACCGGGACGAGACACGACACTCCCCAGGATCTAAAGGCAAGCCCGGTCCCTCGCTCTACCGACACCGCTGGCTGAACCGGGGCGGGTTGACGATGACCCTCATGCTGTGCTGCTAATGCGGCCTCCCTTCGCGCTCTGCCATTATCCACCACATCCTGAGCATTTGCCCCACCGTGCGCCGGATTGGGCCCTTGAGGAGCATTACGGCGCCGCGCACTGCTGGACACCTCTGGTTCATCTATGTGTATGCTATAGCTTTTGCTCAGACGGGGGGTTGAATGAATTCTGTCTCGGCTATAGGAATAAGCCTATTGCTGCACAATAACAGTTTGAAGAAGATCCCTGGCCCTCCGCGTCTCAACCGCCGCTACTGAATCGCCCTCCATTGGAATAGCTGCGAGGCGAGATGTTGCAGCAATCATGTTATCAAAAGGGCTAGAAAAATGACCCGGTGGTGTTGATACGTATTGCGGCGGGTTATCCGTTCGTCAAGGTGGGTCCGTTACCCGTGGTTGATCCGGAGTTGCCCCAGGTACCACGATCCGGTTTACTGTTACCGGATTACTTGGCCCAGCCGCCGGCGTAATGAAGAGGTTCAGTCCTTCGTAAATTGGCGGTAGATGAGGCCGGTACTTCCTTCGCAGCACTTCGTTTGACGCGTTCTGATCCAACATAAGCCGGTAATTCTGCGCCTGGATCTGCTGTGACTGAGCATCTAAAGCGGCCCACTCTTTAGCCATCCTGGTCTCCTTAGCCGCCAAGTCCGCCTTGGCCTGAGTTATCTGATCCCTTAATTTTATCACATCCGCATTATGCTGATCTTGGGCCTCTAGGGTGACTGCCATGGTCAACAATGTCGACAAATTGTCCAGCAAACCGGCAAGAACTTGAGCCGGTCGGCGCGCAGGGCCTCCTGCCGCGGCTGCTGACCCGGACATCATTGTTGCTGTGGATGAAGATTTCAAGGTGGGCTGTGTTCCGGCCATGAAAACTACAACCCGATTTGGTGGTTCGGAGGGGTCCGGAATACTGTTGCCATCGGAATAGCCCCCAATCCAGCCGCCTTGCAATTGGTACAACGACTCGGTTTCTCCAGTGGACGACTCGCCATCCGAGTAGATGGCCGTCTCACCATCGGACACCGGTTCAGATACCGCACCATGGATGAATCCTACAAACGCACGCTTCATGGCAGGCCGAACCCGGGAAGGACTCGCACGCTGAGCCGTTTCGACGAGGTCGATGGAGGTGTCCGGCTCAAGGCCCGGTTCGCCGATCTTGCCGATGAAAATGTGAATTCCGCCAAAGGGGACCCGGTACCCGTACTCGATTGAGCCGGCCTCGGGGCCCCATCCTGCATCATTGATGTAAAGCTTGCCGCGATGACTCTTTGTCATCCGGCCAACCGCGTACCCCTTGAGTTCTTCAAAGCTGCCCTTCAAGAACTCGAAACCATCGTGCGATAGCCCCACGGTGGGCGCCAACTGTCATGGAAATATCACGTCAGATGTCCTAACGGAAGGACTTAGTCGTGGATCCATCACAACGAGATTAGCTTGAAGGGGTTAAACCAGACAAGGGACACGAGAGTTTTATACTAGTTCGGCCCCTTACGATGAAGGTAAAAGCCTACGTCTAGTTGTGATGGAATTGATTGGGTTTGGATGACCAGGGAGCGAATCCGCTTTGCCTGAGTCTCGAGTTGTTGTTTCTTGTCCCTGAACCGCCGCCGGGTCGTCCCTTTATATACACAGGTTGATGCCTGGCTGGTTTATAGAGTCCCGAGGCTGGCTCATACAAGTGTCCGGCTCGGTCTCCCCTTCCCTAACTTACAATACAAGTTATACAACTATGGCGGTTTACCATTATGGGCCCTAATCCGCCTTCGGGCTCTGGGCCTCTAAGCTTTATCAGTATACCGCCATCTTCTTTGTCTTCTTGGGCTTCATTATAGTTGAGCATGAACCGGCCCCACCTGGGCGGTTTACACTCAGTAGTTATATCCTCAACATTAGGCCCCAGATTGATTTGAACCTGTTCATGTCAATTTTCAATACTTAGAAAAATCCCGTGAACACCTTCTGACGATTCTCGTAAACCGCCATGATGTCTTCTCCTGTAAACTTTGTTAAACCGCCATTACGTCATCTTATGAATATTGCAGTGAATCATCATGACGTCATCTCTGTATAAAAAGATAAAAAAGATTCCCTTCCTTTAATTAATTCCCAAAAATCGACGCGACAGCTGCGTCCCTTGCCGCTTCAGGCTCCTCGATTCTCACGCCTGCCGCTTATCTCCTTGGTCCCGTGCTTTGGGTAGGGCTGGTTTAACAGACGCTCTACATTCATACCTCCATCGCGTTGGGGCAGTTTACCTTTACGACGCTGCATATTGGTGTTAGCCACAAAATCTGAATTATCTGCTTTGCGCTTACCGTTGTTCCCATGGCTTCCTTGGTTGTGCTGCTGCCCTTCGCACCGCCGTTCTTCTTTCCCTTCTTCGGTTTCTCTTTGTCAGAATCGGGATCCTTGGTATTGTCAGAATCGGCATACTTAACCAAGGCTGCCATAAGTGTTCCCATGTCATTGCAGTGGCGCTTGAGCCGTCCCAACTTCATCTTCAGTGACTTAAACCGGCAATTACGCTCCAATATCAAGATCGCCGTGCCAGCCGTAATGCGGTCCGACGAATGCAAGACTTCTGAAACCCGGCGCACACAATGAGTTGTTGACTCGTTTTCTCCTTGGACGCAGGCATCTAGATCCACAATGGACATAAGCTGTTTGCATGTATCCTTAAAGTTTGCTATAAACCGGGCCTTCAACTGGTCCCATGACTCGATGGAGTTGGCGGGCAGGCTCTTCAGCCAAGTGCGGGCTGTCCCTTCTAGCATCATGGTGAAGTATTTTGCACATGCCACTTCATCCACATCCAGCATCTCCATTGCCATCTCATAACTTTCAACACACACCTCAGGAGTTTGATCGATGGTATAATTAGGCACCTTACGTGGACCCTTGAAATCCTTGGGCAATCACACATTACGGAGAACCGGGACGAGACACGACACTCCCCAGGAGCTAAAGGCAAGCCCGGTTCCTTGCTCTACCGACACCGCTGGCTGAACCGGGGCGGGTTGACGATGATCCGCGTGCTGTGCTGCTAATGCGGCCTCCCTTCGCGCTCTGCCATTATCCACCATATCCTGAGCATTTGCTCCACCATGCACCGGATTGGGCCCTTGAGGAGCATTACGGCGCCGCACACTGCTGGACACCTCCGGTTCATCTATGTGTCTGCTATAGCTTTTGCTCGAACGGGGGGTTGAATGAATTCTGTCTCGGCTATAGGAATAAGCCTGATGCTGCACAACAGCGGTTTGAAGAAGATCCCTGGCCCGCCGCGTCTCAACTGCCGCCAGTTAATCGCCCTCCATTGGAATAGCTACGAGGCGAGATGCTGCAACAATCATGTTATCCAAAGGGCTAGAAAAATGACCCGGTGGTGTTGATACGTATTGCGGCGGGTTATCCATTCGTCGAGGTGGGTCCATTACCCGTGGTTGATCTGGAGCTGCCCTAGGTGCCATGGTCCGGTTTACTATTACCGGATTACTTGGCCCAGCCCCCGGCGTATTGAAGAGGTTCGGTCCTTCGTAAACCGGCGGCAGACGAGACCGGTACTTCCTTCACAGCACTTCATTTGACGCGTTCTGATCCAACATAAGCCGGTAATTCTGCGCCAGGATCTGCTGTGACTGAGCATCTAAAGTGGCCCGCTCTTCGGCCATCCTGGTCTCCTCAGCCGCCAAGTCCGCCTTGGCCTGAGTTATCTGATCCCTTAATTTTGTCACATCCGCATTATGCTGATCTTGGGTCTCCGGGGTGACTGCCGTGGTCAACAATGTCATTAAAGTGTCCAACAAACCGGCAAGAACTTGAGCCGGTTGGCGTGCAGGGCCTCCTGCCACGGCTGGTGATCCGGACATCATTGCTGCTGTCGATGAAGACTGCAAGGTGGGCTGTGTTCCGGCCATGAAAACCGCAACCCGATTCGGCGGTTCAGAGGGGTCCAGAATACTGTTGCCATCGGAATAGCTCCCAATCCAGCCGCCTTGCAATTGGTACAGCGACTCGATTTCTCCAGCGGACGACTCGCCATCCGAGTAGATGGCTGTCTCACCATCAGACACCGGTTCAGATACCGCACCATGGATGAATCCTACGAACGCACGCTTCATGGCAGACCGAACCCAGGCAGGACTCGCACGCTGAGCCGTTTCGACGAGGTCGGTGGAGGTGTCCAGCTTAGGGCCCGATTCGCCGATCTTGCCGATGAAAACGAGAATTCCGCCAAAGGGGACCCGGTACCCGTACTCGATTGAGCCGGCTTCGGGGCCCCATCCTGCATCGTCGATGTAAAGCTTGCCGCGACGACTCTTGGTCATCTGGCCAACCGCGTACCCCTTGAGTCCTTCAAAGCTGCCCTTTAAGAACTCGAAACCATCGTGCGATAGCCCCACGGTGGGCGCCAACTGTCGTGGAAATATCACGTCAGATGTCCTAACGGAAGGACTTAGTCATGGAGCCATCGCAACGAGATTAGCTTGAAGGGGTTAAACCGGACAAGGGACAAGAGAGTTTTATACTAGTTCGGCCCCTTACGATGAAGGTAAAAGCCTACGTCTAGTTGTGATGGAATTGATTGGGTTTTGATGACCAGGGAGCGAATCCGCTTTGCCTGAGTCTCGAGTTGTTGTTTCTTGTCCCTGAACCGCCGCCGGGTCGTCCCTTTATATACACAGGTTGACGCCCGGCTGGTTTACACAGTCCCGAGGCTAGCTCATACAAGTGTCCGGCTCGGTCTCCCCATCCCTAACTTACAATAAAAGTTATACAACTATGGCGGTTTACCATTATGGGCCCTAATCCGCCTTCGGGCTCTGGGCCTCTAAGCTTTATCAGTATACCGCCATCTTCTTTGTCTTCCTGGGCTTCAGTATAGTTGAGCATGAACCGGCCCCACCTGGGCGGTATACACTCAGTAGTTATATCCTCAACAGAGTCCAAACGGAATGAAACCTTCGGGAGCGTGATTTTTGGAACAAACGTGATCCAGAGGACTTGGAGTGCAAGTCAAGAAGCAGCCGAGGCCTCCACGAGATAGGAGGGCGCCCCCCTATAGCCCCCCCCGTCTCGTGGGCCCCTCGGGCGTCCACCAACGTACTTCTTCCTTCTATATAAACCTACGTACCCCAAAAACATCCAGGGAGCACCGGAAACACAATTTCCACCGCCGTAACCTTTTGTATCGGCGAGATCTCATCTTGGAGCCTTCGCCGGCACTCTGCCGGAGGGGGAATCGACCACGGAGGGCTTCTACATCAACACCATAGCCCTTATGATGAGTTGTGAGTAGTTTACCACAGACCTACGGGTCCATAGTTACTAGCTAGATGGCTTCTTCTCCCTTTTTGGATCTCAATACAATGCTCTCCCCCTCTCTTGTGGAGATCTATTTGATGTAATCTCTTTTTGCGGTGTGTTTGTCGAGATCCGATGAATTGTGGGTTTATGATCAAGTTTATCTATGAATATTATTTGAATCTTCTCTGAATTCTTTTATGTATGATTGAGTTATCTTTGCAGGTCTCTTCAAATTATCAGTTTGGTTTGGCCTACTAGATTGATCTTTCTTGCCATGGGAGAAGTGCTTAGCTTTGGGTTCAATCTTGCAATGTCCTTACCCAGTGACAGAATGGGTTGCAAGGCACGTATTGTATTGTTGCCATCGAGTATAAAAAGATGGGGTGTCTATCATATTGCTTGAGTTTATCCCTCTACATCATGTCATCTTGCTTAATGCGTTGCTCTGTTCTTTGTGAACTTAATACTCTAGATGCAGGCAGGAGTCGGTCGATGTGTGGAGTAATAGTAGTAGATGCAGGCAGGAGTCGGTCTACTTGTTGCGGACGTGATGCCTATATACATGATCATGCCTAGATAATCTCATAATTATTTGCTTTTCTATCAATTGCTCGACAATAATTTGTTCACCCACCGTAATAGTTATGCTATCTCGAGAGAAGCCTCAAGTGAAACATATAGCTCCCGGGTCTATCTCTTATCATATTTGCTTCCAATCTAGTTTTATTTGCATCTTTACTTTTTGCATCTATTATAAAATACCAAAAATATATTTATCTTATCATACTATCTCTATCAGATCTCCCTTTTGCAAGTGGCCGTGAAGGGATTGACAACCCCTTTATCGCGTTGGTTGCGAGTTCTTTGTTTGTTTGTGTAGGTTCATGGGACTTGTTAAGGAGCCTCCTACTGGATTGATACCTTGGTTCTCAAAAACTGAGGGAAATACTTATGCTACTGTGCTGCATCACCCTTTCCTCTTCAAGGAAAACCAACGCAAGCTCAAGATGTAGCATCATTCCACATCAAAACTTCTGCTTTTATCATTTACCTACTTGAGGACGAGTAGGAATTAAGCTTGGGGATGCTTGATACGTCTCCAACGTATCTATAATTTTTGATTGTTCCATGCTATTATATTATCTGTTTTGGATGTTTAATAGGGATTTATATGCTATTTTATATTATTTTTCATACTAACCTATTAACCGAGAACCCAGTGCCAGTTTTAGTTTTTTTTGCCTATTTTAGAGTTTCGCAGAAAAGGAATACCAAACGGAGTCCAAACGGAATGAAACTTTCGCGATGATCTTTCTTGGACTAGAAGGAAACCATAAGACTTGGAGATGAAGTCAGAGACGCAATGAGGTGGCAATGAGGTAGGAGAGCGTGCCCGAGGGTAGGGAGCGCCCGCCTACCTCGTGGGTCTCTCGTGGGTCTCCTGACCTAGCTCCTTCGCCTATATACTCTTATAACCTGAAAAACATCCAGGGGAGCCACGAAACCACTTTTCCACTGCCGCAACCTTCTGTACCTATGAAATCCCATCTAGGGACCTTTTTCGGCGTCCTTCCGGAGGGGATTCGATCATGGAGGGCTTCTACATCAACACCATGCCTCTCCGATGAAGCGTGAGTAGTTTATCACAAACCTACGGGTCCATAGCTAGTAGCTAGATGGCTTCTTCTCTCACTTTGATTCTCAATACCATGTTCTCCTCGATGTTCTTGGAGATCCATTCGATGTAATATTCTTTTGTGGTGTGTTTGCCGAGATCCAATGAATTGTGGATTTATGGTCAGATTATCTACGAATATTATTTGGTTCTTCTCTGAATTCTCATGATTTGATATCTTTGCAAGTCTCTTTGAATTATCGGTTTAGTTTGACCTACTAGATTGGTCTTTCTTGCAATGGGAGAAGTGCTTAGCTTTGGGTTCAATCTCGCGGTGTCCTTTCCTAGTGATAGTAGGGGTAGCAAGGCACGTATTGTATTGTTGCCATCGAGGATAAAAAGATGGGGTTTTCACCATATTGCTTGAGTTAATTCCTCTACATCATGTCATCTTACTTAATGCATTACTCTGTTCTTTATGAACTTAATACTCTAGATGCAGGCAGGAGTCGGTCGTTGTGTGGAGTAATAGTAGTAGATGCAGAATCATTTCGGTCTACTTGACACAGACGTGATGCCCGTTCATGATCATTGCCTTAGATATCATCATAATTATGTGCTCTTCTATCAATTGCTCAGCAGTAATTTGTTCACCCACCGTAACATTTTCTATCTTGAGAGAAGCCACTAGTGAAACCTATGGCCCCCGGGTCTCTTTTCCATTATATTGAATCTATTAGTTTCCCGTCTACTTGCCAATTTCTGTCGATGTTTCTTTAAATTGCAATCTTTACTTTCCAATCTATAAACCAAAAATACCAAAAATATTTACTTTACCATTTATCTATCTCTACGAGATCTCACTTTTGCAAGTAACCGTGAAGGGATTGACAACCCCTTTATCGCGTCGGTGCAAGTTGTTGGTTGTTTGTGCAGGTATTAGGTGACTTGTGCATTGTCTCCTACTGGATTGATACCTTGGTTCTGAAACTGAGGGAAATACTTACTCTATGTTGCTACAACACCCTTTCCTCTTCAAGGGAAAAACCAACACAAGCTCAAGAGGTAGCACGGCTACATCTGGGGCTTTGAGGGCGGTCTGGATGATGCACAGGTTGTCTATTGGATTTTCCTGGGACAAATCCGGGTGAAACCTAGTATTCGGCCGGTGATGGTGACGCCCTTGGCGTTGTTTCCTTCATGAAGACATCATCAAGGTGAAGCTCCCAACTCCTCCCACTAACTCTGGGGGAAACCCTTGATCAGTTGATCAGATGTTGGTGGCGCTCTTGTGTTGTTCCCTCCTTGAGGGCGTCATTCTTTTGGAGGTGTGCATTGGCTCGAGGGACCGGTGGACGGTTTTAGCGGTGGAGCGGCGTTTCATGTCATGCATCGGTAGTGTGAAGTCTCGGCGGTGTGGTGCGGTAGGGTTTCGGTGGATGTGTGATGATGGAGGCGCGTAGGGAGGTGGCGTTATCTGGCACTATGGTGACATCGACAGCAGGCCTGGCAAGGTTGACGCGTTAGTACCTACTCTGAATATGGATCCGTGGAAGACGGCAGTGGCGGCCTTTGAGAGTACTTCAGACCGGTGTGTGCCCTAGACCCGACAATGCGGCTTGGTTGGGGCCTCTGGCTAGATGTTAGGCTTTGCTGTGAGGTATGTTTGTTATTCAGCTCGGACAATCGACACCCCTTCATCAAGTGGATAGGAGTAGCAACAGATGTTGTCAAGAGTGTCTTCAGACTTACTGATGTATTACTTTGTAAGGTCTTTGTGAATAATTAAAAAATAGTTGCATGCATGGCCCCAAAACAGATGTTGTCATCCTTCTTTAAAAAAACACAAGTTCCATGTCATTGTTTTTCTCAACCCTGATATCTTGTCACCATGGTGGTGGATGTGATTGAGGTTTCTGCCAAATGTTCACCTTTGGATCCAGAGGTTCATCCTTTGTTTGCTCCTAGTTTGTGTTCCCCCTCCTCCTCCCATGTCCTGGGCGGGGCGGTGAGGCAGCATCCTAGAGTTACTATAATGTCCTCCCTGCTCCATCCCCGCCCCGACGGAGGGTGCATGGAGGTGTGTGTCTCTGATGGATCTTCTTGGGTGATGGATCTTCTTGGGTCTGACATGCATTGGTGTGGCAAACTTGTTTAGGTCTCGTCGGTGTTAGTATCTGGAAGATCCATCTGAATTCTGCCATTGTCTTTGGTGTGTTTGCAGATATGGTTCTTCTGATCTACCATTTTTTTATCCGCGACCGACGTTTTTATGGTGTGATGAACCTTTGGGGCTATAGCACGATGACTTTTTGACTATCAACAACAACAAGGTTTGCGCAGCTCCATTGAGAGAGGGGCGATGACGATAATACACCATCAACTCACTCGAGTGCTTGTACTCGTTGCTAGGTGGTCCATGAACCTGGTTTAAATTTTTGTTACCTCTTAGGATATTTGTTTCAATGTTACATGTTATTAATAGATCTGAGGACTTTCGACAAAAAAGTAAATCATTAACTTATCAAACTGAAGAAATCAATATAAAATTATCTCTTGCTATCATTAGAGCATGAAAATCGAAACACATAGATGTCAGTTGATCATCGTTATATATATATATATATATATATATATATATATATATATATATATATATATATATATATATATATATATAATCACAAAACACATGATAGGATGTTAGAAATATTGAAATAAAATCAACCAAACATCATATTCTAAGTATTTTATCGGGCAATCTCCTGAAAAATAGCTACTACTCACTTTATTTCAAAGTACATTACATATTAGTTTGTCTTAAGTCAAAATTTTAAAGTTGACCAAGTTTATTTAAAATATATCAACATTCACTATATAAAAATCAATTTAATCAGATCCATCATGAAATATATATTCATATTGTATTTTTGGTATTATTGATACAATTTTTTTCTGTAAACTTAGTCAAAATGACAAGGTTTGACTTATGACAAAACTACTTGTAATGTATTGAAATGAAGGGGGTATTGTGTATCCTAATTAATGCATACTTATCAATAATTTTTCAAGATTTAAGAGGCAAGTTAGTATGTAGTTAAAGCTAAATTTGGAAGGATGTAGTTGGGCACATAGTTGAACTTGTTTTGTTTCGCAAAAGTCATTTTCTCTGTGCTCTACCATCTCGAACTATTTCCTTTAGTCGACATGACGGGTTTAGTGTCACGTATTAATATTGATAGGATATAAAGTGACTTAGGGAGAGGTTGCAAACCGTCATGCGAGTTCATCTCCATGAAATGCCATACAAAAAAGAGACAAGAAAAGATGTCGATGAAACTTGAGAGGGAAAATCCAGGACTCTAGCTTTTCATTTTCCAGATTCTTCTATTTGGTAGATCAAGACAACACAACTTGCATGTGTCTACTATTTCGTGATGAATTGTTGAGTAATGTTTGCGTGTGAGACATCACTTCAACCTTTTGTTCTACTGCGTGGCTGGATGGTTGTTAGACTAAGAGTATCAAGTAAGTAATGTCATTTTCAAAAAGGAAATAAAAGGTCATGGTTTTACACTATAGGATTCATTTTTTCTATTGTCGTGTGTGTCCTTTGTTAACTGTATCACTCTATTATATTTTATTTTATTTTAAAGATTATTGCTGACCACGCTTGTCATGTGTTAATTGTCTCACTCTTTATGTTGTGCAGGGGCGGAACCAGGATTTAGATATAGGCGGGTGGGGAAGGGGGGGGGGGGGCTAATATAAGCTAACAAAAAAACCAAGTATGAAAAAATATAATATTCCGCTTCAACGTTATAAAAACCTCATTACGTTTTTGCTGACTTAAAGTTATCGCTGCAATTTGCAATGAGATAACAAAATATTAAAGATTTCATCATAAGAGATGTTAGCTGCTTTATTTTTCGATGTAGATGACCGTGAGTTGCTAAACAAATATAGACTATAATGCAATCTGGAGCAAGTCATCTCACAATCTACTTTGAGAAATCAAAGCATCGTGGTTAACAAATAAATTATTTTTTACGATGTTTGACGACGTTTTTCTCTTCATAACTGCTGAATTACAAGTCTCGGAATTAGCATTAGATATCTTATAACCAAAAGAGTTAAAATCTAGTAATTTACAATTTTGACACGCACAAGGTGAGAATTGGGAAAGATTAGCAGTAATAGACAGTAATAGGTTGTGCTAAGGAGAGATGATTAGCAGTAGTAGACAGTAATTGTGCTGTGCTAAACCTTGGCTAGAGAACAAGTTACATGAAAGCATATAGGCAGATCGCCCGCCCCTGCAGCGGTGCAAGCAAGGCAAGAGGAAGCAGGGGCGCATGGCGGCTGTACCTAACGCTAATCACATTCACAGTTTAAACTTTAATCCGGGAGAGCAGGCGCGCTTGACGTCGCCTATCCTCGTGAGCCTTTTCCTTTTCTGATTTACGTTAGAGAGACAAGGGCCAAGTAATCACCTTTGTTTTTATAGTTGCATCGAGGGAGCTCCGCAAAGGGCACTTTTCGCGCTCTCAACCACCGTCATGTGTTACATGGTAGGTTCTTCCTAAGGATTTTTTTTACTTTCCTGTATGCGATTTTTGAATTTTAGATATTTTTTTGGCTTTTCAGTTTTCATCTGATGTTCCTTAGATTTTGGAGTGAGAGAAATTGCATGAAAAAACGTGATTTTTAAAAATTGTTTGCTTCTACATGAGACATAGATTTGCTTTTCATGGAAGCACATATTTGCTTCCGTGAGAGGCACATGCCTCTTGGAAAAGGAAAAAAAAATATGTTTTTTCTTCCATGAGAGGAAATCGGAACGGGGAAAACATGGTTTTTTTTTCTTTCCCGAGAGGCATAAATTTGTTTCTCGTGGAGGAACAAATTTGCTTCCGTGAGGGACACAGTTGTGCCTCTCAGGAAAGAAAAAAAACGAGTCTTTTTTTGCTTTCATGGGGGCACATATTTGCTTCTCGTGGAGGCATAGATTTGCTTCTACGAGAGGTAAAAAATACTTTTTTTCCTTCGAGAGGCACATATTAACTTCTCATGGAGGCACAAATTTGTTGAAAGAAGAAAAAATGAAATAAAATCGTGCTTCTGACTCGAGTTTTTATTCTTTAGGTTTTTTCATAAAAAAAGGTTCGCCGAAACCTATTAACATATGATCCAGTTTCGAAGATCTCGACGCGAGAAATCCAACAGTGAAAATGTTTGGAGATTTGGACGCACGGTTAAAGATATAAAACATTTTGAATAAACGAATCTATGAAAAAAAAAGAACTCTTAGATTACGACAAGTGGCGTACATGCAACATGTCACTTGTCAACCCCTAAAATGGCAAGAGTGACCTTTGCAGGGGTACCCCTTAATTAATTATCTCAAATCTATTTATCGAGGAGATCGGTTACAAGGTTGTCTCACACCGGGTAGGTCCAGTGTGACATAAAACCCATCAAAGTCCCAAGCCCGTATTCTTTATGCTCTAACATGGGGGTATCATCTCTAGACGTGGGCACCCGCATGGAGAATTTCCTCACACGGTCCACACCGAGAAGGGCATATCCTCACAAGGATGAATTTCACTCGGTTTACTCACGAGACCAATGAGCATGAGCATCAATGAAGATGTCCACTAAGGCTACTCATAGTGGGGAGTATCATATACTAGTATCATGCATATGATACTAGTGTATGATACTACTTTCATAGTGCATAGAATCATAGAGTAGCATCATAGATGACCTTATTTATGATCATGCATGACACAAAGTAGTATAACATTTATTATGTTACGGTACCTAGCTATGTTACTCTAACCCTCTTTCTCTTCTTTAATTTTTTGCCACATCATCATGTTTGCTATTCCCGAGTGCGTGATACCGACTATTATACCCCACTATGGCCAGCCTAAGCATTGAAGCCTGAGGTTATAATAGACAATTAAGAGTGTTTGTTATCATTAGTAGTGGGCACACGCAACGTAGCTAGGTCATAAGCCCACGGGATATAGCATATACTCTATGTAAGCCTATCCCGGCGCTGGGTTACAGGTTCGTGTGATACGTCTCAAACGTATCTACAATATTTTATTGTTCCAAGTTATTATATTATCACTTTTGTATACTTTTTATATCCATTTATATTATTTATCTGAACTAAACTATTAATTTAGTGCCCAGTGTCAGTTTTTGTTTTATGCATGTTTTAGTTTTACAGGAAATCAATATCTACAGAGGTAAAAGTAAATAACTGATTAATACGATCTTTTTTGGGCAACGAAAGACCCAGGAAGCTTTGTAGGAGGGCAAAAGGAGGCAAGGCGGAACCATACCCCCCCCCCCCCCATGAGGGAGTCCTGGATTAGGGGGTCCTCAGGTGTGCGGTCTATTCGATATGGGCCGGACTGATGGGTCGTGAAGACGAAGCAGAAGACCACCTCCCATGTCCGGGTAGGACTCCTATGTGCATAGAACGACAAGTTTAGTGTCCGGGTGTAATACTTCCTTCCTCTGTGAACTGGCTCTGTACAACCCTAGCCCCCTCCGGTGTGTATATAAACCGGAGGGTTTAGTCCATAGAGGTCATCAGAATAATCATAGGCTAGACAGCTAGGGTTTAGCCATTATGATCTCGAGGTAAATCAACTCTTGTAACCCCTATACTCATCAAATACAATCAAGCAGGACATAGGGTTTTACCTCCTTTGAGAGGGCCCGAACCTGGGTAAACACTGTGTCCCTATTGTCCCTCGTTACCACTGATCCTTAGACTCACAACTCCCCCCTACCCGAGATCTGCCGGTTTTGACACTCACAATGGTGCTTTCATTGAGAGCTCCGCTGTGTAGTCATGAAAAGAGATCTATGGTTAGCATTGTCATCAACGACGATATCACTTCTGGAAGGAGCCTAACTTCAGGATAGGTCCTCCAGCTCGGCGATTTCACCATGGGTGCCGGCATGGCCATCAAGCCGACAACATCCCCCGTGATCGCCAAGCACCACCCCTGCATTGGTCTCGAATACTCCAAAAAGATGGATCTGGCGGACACCTCGTCCTTAAACGAGTTGCTAGATCGCATCGCCACCTTGGAGCTTTTAACTGCCGATGATTGGATTGGGCTTAAACCTAACCAAAGGGGAATCAATCTCTCGCCGATCACTCACCTGGTAGCGGTCGTCGAGGAACGAGCCGAAAACACTTCTTCTCCTGAACTGAAGACTAGCTATGTTCGGACCCCCGAATCCCTTGAGCCGGATACCTTCCTTTGGGTGGGACTTCGCACCCCCTGAACTCAGGGTCGTACATAGAGTCCGGGGAGCACTTGGATCTTCTCGGACTCGAACTGGTGACCTCGGAGATTTTGCAAACTCCGGATACAATCTTGGGTTGGGATTCGAGTTTTAGCCCACCCACCCACCACAACCAATACTCTCCAAGTAATTCAGGCCCTCAAGACATATATGACCTGATGTATGTACGGCAACAACCTCAGGAAACGGTCCATCACTTTTGGGCCAGGTTCCTACTTGTCAAAAACAAGATTAAAGATTGCTGCGACGACGATGCAGTCCTGGTATTTCATCGCAATTGTACCGACGAGGGAATTCGGAATGCCCTCGACCGCCGTCGCATGCAGAGTTTCACGGAATTATCGCACTTAGTACGAAAGTACTGCGCGATGGAAAGCACGTGGAAGGCCCAGAAAACCCAGTTGGAACTTGCTGCCTTCAAGCAATGTACTGCCCGGGAAAAACAGATACACCCTCACGAGGCATCCTACCATAAGACCGTCTGCAAGAAAAACAAACCCTTTGCGGGATACATGTCCGTTCTTGACAAACTCCTCGACAAGCCCTATCTGATACATGCGATGCCAAGCACAAACTCAACTCACAATCTTCGAGCATGTTGGGTACTCTGGTAGGTAGCTAAAAGTGGGGAGGCCATCCTCACCACCGCCACTCCAGAGAAACACTTTTCAGAAGATGACAATTTTAACGTCCTTATGGTCTTTGAGACTTTCCCTTCAAATAATCAGCATAAGAGGGCCCTTCACGAACTCGCCGAAGTCCACAAAGTAAGCGCAGTGAGCCCGTGAAGCGACGCGGGAATAACCTTCACCGCTGACGATGAACCAAGGGCCCGATCAGTGTGAGCACCCGCCGCCGCTCTAGTACTAAACCCCATTGTGGACGAATTTCAACTTACCAAAGTGCTCATGGACGGCGGGCAGTGGGCTTAACCTCATTTACAAGGACACGCGCAACAAAATGCAGATCGATTGAACACGCATCGAGCAAAGCAATACCACCTTTCGAGGCACCATCCCCAGTCGAGAAGCACGATGTTCGGGGGAGAATTAAACCTGATGTAGTATTTGGCACGCCTGAAAATTATAGATCAGAAGAGTTGCCCTTTCACATTCTTCCCTTCAATAGCGGATATCACGCCCTTCTAGGGTGGGCCGCTTTCTCACGCTTCCAAGCCATACCCCATTATGGGTACATGAAGCTTAACATGCCAGGGCCCAATGGAATAATCACAGTTACGAGTGACCCGGATAAAGCACTCAACGCCGAAAACAAAATCGCATCCTTGGATCTTGAGGCACTATCCAAGCCTTTGTGGCCGAAGAACTAACCTCCCTAGAATCCACGGTGGACAAGGATAATGTGATTCTCGACAAGAGATCTAAATCCACTGCTTTATAGTTAAATTTCAAGTGCACCTGATGGATCCTAATAAAACATCGTCCATCGGAGCACAGCTGGACCCGATGGTAGACGCTGCCTTACGCGCATTCCTATGTGAAAATTGGGATATCTTTGCTTGGCACCCTTCGGACATGCCTGGGATCCCATGCAGACTAGCCAAACATAGCCTCAACATAATCAAAGAGTTCAAACCAGTCAAGCAATCGCTATGGGGATTTCTGAACCCAAATGATAAGCTATGGGGGAGGAGCTAGCCAAACTACTTGAGGCCGGGTTCATCAGAGAAATCAAACACTTGGATTGGCTAGCCAACTTGGTCATGTTGCCGAAGAAAGATAAATCCTGGCGCCTTTGTGTCGATTTCAAATACCTCAATAAGGCTTGCCCTAAAGACCCTTTCCTGTTGCCCCACATTGACCAAATCATTGATGCGACCGCGGGACACGACTCACTGTGTTTCCTTGACGCTTTCTCCGGATACCATCAGATTAAAATGAAGGAGTCCGACCAGGCCGCAACGGCGTTCATCACCCCCTACGGGCCTTTCTGTTTCAACACTATGCCTTTTGGGCTTAAAAACGCTGGTGCCACTTATCAATGCATGATTCAAACATGCTTGGAAATACAAATCGACAAGACAGTTGAAGCATATGTGGATGACGTAGTCATCACGACTAAACACGTTGAATCATTGGTGGATGATGTCTGCCTCATGTTTGATAACCTCCGAACATACGACATACGACTCAATCCAAAAAAATGCATCTTTGGCTTTCCAGCCGGAAATCTACTAGGGTTCATTATCTCCCATAGAGGAATTGAAGCAAACCCAGCTAAAATCCGAGCCTTGTCGCAATTGGCTACACCAACAGTCTTAAAGCAGGTCCAAAAGCTAGCAGGATGTGACCCGATTCCTTCCCGGTATGTCCCAAAACACTTCCGGTGTCCAAATACCACCGTCCTATGTATCAATCTTTACCTCTCGACCATTTCAAGACTCCTCGTCATGTTCGTGATCTCATCCGGGAGTCTGAACAACATTCGGTCACCAAAACATACTAGTAAATTGTACGTGCTTTGCACGCCATTTAAATATATATAAAAAGCATGGAAAAATACATTTGAATATGTATTTTCTTTTCTAGAATCATATTGGACAAGATCCAACTTGGTTCTTACCTCTCTAGAATCCAGATTGTTCTAGCCTCTTTTTATTAGAGTATCGGATAAGCATGTGGATAGATACTTGTAGAACACATGAGATAGTAGAGTTGGGTTTTCAATTAGAAGGCCACGTGGCAGTATCCTATGAGTTAAAAACTATATCCAACGGATGATAATGCTCGAATTTTCCATCTCTTGACCGTTGGATGGGCATATCCAACACTAGAAAAAAATACACTTCCGTGATGATACGTGTTTGTCACAGTAGGTCACGTTTTCTGTCATGCATGTATATCCATGACGATTTTATGACAGAATCAAGATAGTCATACCTTTGCTGTTGTAGAAGTGTTCCATGACATTACCAAAATTATCATCACGGAAGTGTCCACTTCCATGACGAAAATCACGCGTCACAGAAGTGCTTTCGTCAAGGGTGACCAACACGTGGCATCCACCATAACGGAACGATGTTAAGCTATCAGGTCCGATTTTGGATCCGATAACCCGTTAACAGCCCGGACCAATGGGGATTTTTCACGTGTAAAATCATCATTGGCTGGAGGAAACACGTGTCAGCTCCCTGTTGGCACAGGTGTCACTCATCCAATGGGCGAGATGCACTTATGAAATGTTGACATGTGGACCGGCCCAAAAGTGGCCCATAAAGTTTAAATGGGCCGGCCCAACTAAAGGCCCACAAGATTTTGTGGTCCATAATGGGCCGACCCAGCAAAAGGCCCACGAGATTTTGCGGACCATAATGGGCCGGCCCAGCTAAAGACCCACGAGATTTGGCGGACCATAATGGGTCGGCCCAGCTAAGGGCCCGTGAGATTTTGCGGACCATAATGGGCCGGCCCAGCTAAAGGCCCACAAGATTTTGCAGACCATAATGGGCCAGCCCTGCTAAAGGCCCACAAGATTTCGCCGACCATAATGGGCCGACCCAGCTGAAGGCCCAAAAGATTTTGATGACACTAGTAGGCATGCCCAATAACAGGTTGCCATGTTTTGGGCCAAATGCCGGCCCATATTTGATTCGGTCCATTAACAGCCTGCCACATTCTGGGCCTAATAAAGGCCCATATGAGATCCAGCCCATTAAAAGTATCCCACGTTCTGGGCCAAATTACAGCCCAGATCAGGTCCGGCCCTTTGAGAGGCTTTGGGCTAAATTATGGCCCATATCAGATTCGGCCCGTCAATTGGATGCTATGCTTTTGGGCCCACTTGATAAAGGCCCATTTAGTAATTCAGCCTGATATTAGTTTCGACCTGTTAAAGGCCCGTTTAACATTTCGGCCCTATATATATTTCGGTCTGTTAAAAGCTCGTCATATAGTTGGGCCTAACTACGGCCCCGTTTGCATCTGGCCTGCTCACAGCCGATAATCTGATTGGGCCAAAGAAGGATCGAGACAATTTTGCCCTGTTATAAGCCCGTGATTTGATTGGCACAATCATGGGTCAGGGTCTATTTCAGCCTACTGCCGGCCCGTGAGCTGTTTGGCACATTTCAGACCCAACCTACTTTTCAGCCTCCTAAAAACCCATTGAGTTTTCTTGGGAAAAATAGGGCCGGTGGTTTACTTGGCCTATTAAAGGCCCGAATCTACTAGTGGGCCAGTTTACATTTAGGCCTGTTAAAGGACCAAGATGACGGGGCCCATGATGCGGATCATACATAGTGATTTGCCTGACGGCCCGATTATGTACCGCAATTTTACGGGTTGGCCGGTTTACTACGAAGACATGATATATATAAAGTAAAATAACTGTAGCATCATGAATAATAAAAAACCTAGACTATACAATAAAGAAATTATAGCATATTACATCCACTGGGCATCAAAGTTTGCCACTATGATAATAAAGCACAAGCAGACAGCAGATTACATACACTGGGCATAAAAGATTGCCACCAGTGCAATTAAACACGCCGACAAAATAATATACAAAACCGAAAACACTTCAATAGAGTTCAAGAAAGGTTAGCCCTGCTTGGGAGCTGCAGCGCAAGCAGCTGAGCAAGCTGATGAGACTGCGCTTGTTTGACACTTATATCCTCCTCACTCTGAAAGATAAACAATCAGACATATGATAGGTTTTGCACATATAAGTATCAGTGCTGACAATTCATCACATTTCTTACTGACGAATAAAGTGACACGGTTTAAAATAGCATTAACACAATATGGTATTGTTTAGGTCAAGACATGGTAGGAAATGACATTGTGAAGGAGTTGGCAGCTTCACGACACCACTGGATTACAGATCAAGAACTCATAAGTATCAATGGTTAGTGTGCTGTTAATTTATCCCATTTTAGGTTGGCAGAATAATATCACTTGATCTAATTTACATGGTATGAAGAAGGAATTTGGTTGTACAACTGAAAACTTAAATTGAGAAGGACAAACTTTTGTTTATGAACTACATAATAAACTTTAAACATGCAATTTGATGCAAACACCAAAAACAAATAGCTGTTGCAGTCATGCCTAACCAAATATACACAACACAGTTTGGAGGCTTGAGAAGGACAAACTTACATTATTGGTGAAGGCAGGCTCTATAAAGCCCTTTTCCATGCTGATGGGGTGACAATTCAAGAAGTTTACCACAAAATCTTCTTCATAAGCATTGCCTTTATTCTACATTTGTTAAGAGTAAATAATATAGATGTGACAATATAAGAAAAAAAATGAAGAATATTTAAGATAAGATGAAGAGTGATGCTACATAACCAAGTAGCTATAAATGTAAGTACAGCGATACATGCAAAAGGTACAACCAACAGGAATGCGGAGCTAAACTTCTTCAGTACCATCGGTGTTATACAACCTTATTGTAAGAGTAAATATAGATCTTATGTGTAGAAAATAGAGGGCAAAGGAAAATAAGCTGTAGAATGATGGTACATGAACAACTACCTGTCAATATAAGTACACTGATAAAGGACAGCAGGTACTTACAAGAACAATGCAGAGCTAAAAATTTTCATTGGCATTGGATATATTCTACACTAATGTAACCATTCATACATATCAGATAATTTGGAGCGAACAATTGATAAGCAAGCTATCATGCATACTGCTGTCACATAATGAACCAGGTATGTATGCAAGTACAGTGATACAGGACAACAGGTACTAACAAGAGCAAAGCAGCGGGCAACATATTTGCGATATCATGTCATTCTTTTCAAACCGGAATTCTTTTTCGAGCAGATTTCCTGTAAAAAAGATCCGTAAGGCACATGCGGAAAAGTAGAAGTTCAAATTGTCATGCGATATCATAGACAATACCTCATCCTTGGAATGAGACCAGTGCATAACAAGGTTTTTCCATTCAATGTCATCTAAATTTAGCACATGAGACTTCACTGGAAATTCGTTTATAGACTTGCCATCAAAGTGTGATTTCCTCAGGTAACACCGATACTGCTGTAATGCTTCCTTGAAAAGCGCAAGCAAGCTTTGCTCGTCATGACTATCCAGATTGACCCTCGCCTACTTACAACAATGTAATGTAAATCATTGATGTGTTCAATCAGCTGAAAACAGGAAAATAATCACCATGAATAATAGCACTTACACGTAAGTGGGACAGGAAGATGTGAAAATGGTGTTTGTCTTCACTATAATCTTCCCATGATGGGAATATATGCACGTAGTCCCTAACAACATTGAAAGCATTGTATTTTAAACTGGGAATAACTGGAATGAGGTTCCAATCTGTAGGAATTGGCCGTCTCTGTAGTTGGGATAGGTCTTTGGCCGGTGGACTTGCTGTAGTTTTTGCTGGAGTGGGATTTTTCTATGGTACGACTGGTGCTATGGCAACTGAAATCGGCATACCTTTTGCTGGAGGGCAGGTCCTGTGTGGTGGGGCTAGTGGTGTGGACAGTGAAGTATGGGTACAGTCTGCTGGAGTCGGTCCTACGTTTTGTGTCACTGGTTGTACAACCAATATAAGTGGGGTGCTGTCTGATTTCTCTGGCACAACCATGTTTTTCAAGGACTTTGTGTAACATCCCAAATTTTCAATTTGGAATGTTATACATTAGATCATCATTGCATATCATATTCTATTGCATTTTTGGCTTGATCCTAGAAATTCTACGCAACTCAAGGACCCACAGAGAGAGTTGGGGATTTCGTTATTTTCATATTTGAGTTTTCTCAAATTTTGAAAAGAGGATCGTCTGATTTTAATTATTTTCTCTTCGAATATTTCTTTTATAAAAAAATAAAAGAGAGGGGATAAAATGGCTTTCCCAAAATAAAGAAATATTGGAGATTTAATATTAAAATCAAATAAGAATTTTATTTGGAGTTTTATCGCTATTTTATTTGAATTAGGAAAAATATGCGTTTTCAAAATTACATTAGTGGCCCAAATAAATGTTCACCTTGTACGCTATATTTTTAGAGGACGGGGAAATTTTATTTTAGGATTTTTGTAGTCCGTTTAGTATTTCTTTTATTTCTTTTTCTGGGCATAGATTTTTTAAAAAAAGAGAGGAACCGACTTAGCCGGGCCGTACCCGACCCGGACTCGTCCGACCGGCCCTCTTAAAAAGGCCCGCCAGGGGACCCCCTAGCCCAGCCGCCCGCACCCGAAAGCCTAGCCGCCGCCGCCGCCGGACTTCGTCGCCGCCGCCGACCCTCCCGCCATCGACCCCACCGCCCCTTGCCGCCACCGACGCCGCCGACCCCGTTGCCACCCGCCGCCGCCACCGGTTTTCGTAAGAAAACCGATTGGTTTTTTTAGAACCCGCGGTTATTTTTTTAGATCGGTTTTTTTCCAGGTTTAGTTATTTAGCGAACGCCCGGTCGTTCATTCGTTTTAACAAACGGTTTTCACTCATTGGCTGCAGACAGCGAACTTTCGTTCGTTAGCCTGTTCATTAGTTTTTCTTTTCCTAGGGTTTTTTCGTGATTATTTTCGATCGCGATTTTTGCCCTGATTTTCGTTTTAGTTTATCTTTTCACTTGTTTATCGGAATCAAGCGATTCAAGCGCCTAGAGTTTCATCTCGAAGCCCTCTTTCTGTTTAAACAACTTGAACAAGATTTTGCTACTGTAAAATTTGAGTTAAGTTCATCTTAGTAAACGGAGCTTGTTTCTTTCGCAGTTTGAGTTTCGTTGCTTCGTTTGATTTGACTCTTTTTGCAAACCGGAGTTCTTAAGTTGAACTTTCTGGTTAGATCTCTTATTTGGGTTTTACCCGTGTTTCCAGTTGAGTGCTTATTGTATGCTTGTTTGTTTGCGATAGAGTACCCCGAGTGCGAAGCATGCTACTACGAGTCTCTAGGTTTCACAGATCATCAGCAAGGCAAGTAACACTTTGATCATACCTCTTTACTACCCAGTTTTATTGCATTAGATCAGTCCTCAAACAATTGCATGGTTAGGATCTGATTAACATGTGGGTTTTGGGAAGTAGATGAGGTAGTACCTATTCACCTTTTTATTATCAAACCTTTGGGAGTTACTTCTATGTTGCTTACATTGCTATGCTATGCTCGTAGACGTGGTTTGGTATGAGTGATTCATGACAGATGTGAGTTTGTTAATTAATGGTTGTATTAAGGTGGCTACTTAAATACACATCTGGGTGGATTGCTAGAGGCACCCTGGAGTACCCAGTGGTTGTCAGGGAACCTGGAGAATCCATTGTTGTCCTAGGATATCCCGGAGTACCCGTGTGATCATCCTACGGCCCGCCACCCAGGCTCAAAGGGATCATAAGATTATTCATGCTAGAAACTTCCGTGTGCAGCCACAAGGTATTATGGGCTCTAGCATAGTTGAGTAAGTTGCAAGACCTCTTTTAGTGGTGGACTAGCAGATGTAGGGGAAAGTAGGTGTAACTGTCCACCCAGAGTAAAGAGTTGTTGTTTTAGAAAGACCGTGTCTCGATTCTCTGACCATGGATGTATTTGAGTCTTGTGGGGAAAAGTGCGCAAACCTCTGCAGAGTGTACAAACTAATCATGGTTAGCCGTGTCCCCGGTCATGGACGTTTTGAGTATCTAGTTCTTGGATTATCATGTTGATCTCATCACTCTTAATTTAATTTGATTGGGTTCAATGATGATGCTTAATTGGGATTGAGTTGGAGGAACTTTCTCAATGTTTCACAACCACCATGATAGTTAAATAAAATTTATTACTTTGTTGTACGGGAAATTTGGCTTTATGAAAAACTGTAACCATAGAGCTTTCCACCAGCCATATATGCATGTAGTGATAGCATTTATTCTGTTCATTACTCTCTTGTGTTACATTGCCAGCATATTCCATGTGCTGACCCGTTTCGGGCTGCAACGTTCATGTTGCAGACTTTTCAGACGAGGAGTAAGGTGCCATAGGTCATTGTCTTTCACTCGGTGATGCCGTTGGAGTTAATGGACTCATTTTATCTTGCAAGCCTTCCGTTGTTATCGTTTTTAGATGGCCTTAAGCCATATTTATTGTAATAAGTTCTCTTTTGAGACATTCGTTGTAATAAGTGTGTGATTGCTACTCTGTTATAAATCCTTCAAGTACTATGCATGTCAGCATTACCGATCCAGGGATGACACTGATGCACAGAGATCAGACTATTTGAGGTCTAGTCGCTACAAGATGGTATCAGAGCACACGTTGAATGTAGGACACAACCACTAAGCTAAAGCCCTAGATCACTACTCTCTTCTCATTTCTGACTCCTCTCCCTTTTCTACTCTTTAGGATGGCAGATGCAAGGAACAAGTTCACTCAACCGGATGAAGATAGACCTTTTGGACGCCACTTGAAGGAAGTTACTAGATACCTAAACATCGGAATACCAAGCTTCACCGGGACCTACATCGCCACTCTACCAGAAGAGGAGCATTGGATGATTCGAGTTCAAGTTCTAGGAAGGACGTCCATGCCAGTCACTAAGCCCATAGAGTTTTCCTTTGATGCACCAACCTGGAGTCTAGGAAAGAGCATGGCATCCCACATCACCATGGGACGCATTGGAGAAGTTTACCACAAGGATCTCAAGGATACTATCTACCAGATTTGTGGGCACCGAGATGAGCAATGGGAGATGATCAGCACCAGGAAGGATAGATCCATTGCAGCTTTCATTGAGTTAAACCATCATATTCGCCGCCAGGAGAATCAAATGTGCGTAGGCATGATAGATCTGAAGAAGGCCATGACCAGGATCACGGAGCTGGAGGAAGAACTCAAGTCTACACGCAATTGATATGAGGAGGAAATGACAATACTCGTGGAGAAGAATGACGATTTGACAAGGAAGCTAGGAGTATTCATGGGAGACCCTGCGCTAGGAGGAGAAGACGACGATTCCACTTGCCCGGAGAACTACATCATCATCGACGACACCGACTCGGACCCTAATAATAGCGATGATGACTATGTTGATGAAGATGGAGCAGATATCATGGAGTCTTCCACCGATCAATTTTTCTAGTCGACCACCATATCAGTAGTAGTATTCCCCCATGTACATAGCATAGTCCAAGCACTTTAGTAACGATAGTTAGACCGATGCATGCCCTTGTTTGAATTGATTGTAGTGATATGATTGTGTTTGTCTCATGAGCATATGGGTAGTGTTTTCCCTCTAGACCTCATTCTATTCTGTTTTCTCATCTTTTCTAAACCCTTAGATGCCCCCGAGACGCGACAATGGATTTGCTTTCCCACCGGAGCTCACTCACTTGATCCAGCAACAGAATGCATTGATGCAGATTCTAGTCCAGAATCAGAACCAGGGGAACAACAACAACAACAACCCACCACCACCACCACATGTTGATCACTTAGCCCGTTTTCTAAGGCTGAATCCGCTGGTGTTCTGAAGTAGCACCGAGCCGATAGTTGCAGATGATTGGCTCCACAAGATTGGAAGGGAGTTGACCACTGCAGGATGCACAGACGCGGAGAGAGTGCATGAGGGAGTCCTGGATTAGGGGGTGTCCGGATGGCCGGACTATGACCTTTGGCTGGACTCCCGGACTATGAAGATACAAGATTGAAGACTGCGTCCCGTGTCCGGATAGGACTTTCCTTGGCATGGAAGGCAAGATTGGCGATTCGATATGAAGATCTCCTCCCATTGTAACCGACTCTATGTAACCCTAGCCCTCTCCGATGTCTATATAAACCAGAGAGTTTTAGTCCGTAGGACAAACAACAATCATACCATAGGCTAGCTTCTAGGGTATAGCCTCTCTGATCTCGTGGTAGATCAACTCTTGTACTACCCGTATCATCAATATTAATCAAGCAGGAGTAGGATTTTACCTCCATCGAGAGGGCCCAAACCTAGGTAAAAACACCGCGTCCCTTGTCTCCTGTTACCATCCGCCTAGACGCACAGTTCGGGACCCCCTACCCGAGATCCGCCGGTTTTGACACCGACATTGGTGCTTTCATTGAGAGTTCCTCTGTGTCGTCACCATTAGGAAGGATGATGCACCCCGTCTTTAAAGGCGGCGTTGTTGCTAAAGGAGCTTTGGCTGTCGGCCAAACTCTCCGGCTAGGCAGTTTTTTGATGACCGCCTGTTCGGCCGCCGCGCCGACGATGACCTCTCGGGTCATCGGAAGCAATCTCCACATCAGCTCGGAACTTGCCAAGCAGTTAGATCCGATGGAGCTCTCTTCCCTAAACGAGCTCTTGGATCGCATCGCCGCCCTGGGAGTTGCTACAGATTACGGCCAGGTTGGGCTTAAACCCGATCAGAGAGAGATTGACTCTCCCCAGGTCACCCACCACGTTGAAATGGTGGAAGAACAATGCGGCGAATCTTCGCCCATCCTAAGGACCAGATGTGTCCGGATTCCTGATCCCTCCAAGCCGGACATCTGCGGAGGGGGGGACGTCGCCCAAGCTCTGAACCTAAAGTCAGGCAGCGGGCCTGACTCATTGAATAACATCCAAGAAAACAAGCTTCCGAATTCGGAAATTTCTTGGCCCCCGAGTCTTAGATTGGGCGAGGTTCCGGATTTAAATCCACCCGCCTACCCAAATACAAGGGATCTATCCCAAATTCGGCAAGAGCCCGGGGAAACAGTACACCATTACTGGGCCAGATTCCTCCTGGTTAGGAACAGGATAAAGGACTGCCGTGAGAGGGATGCAATTTCATTCTTCTGCAACAACTGCATGAACATCGGAATCCTCAACGCCATAAGTCGCCGCGAAATTACACGCTTCGCCGACTTGACATCCATAGTACGAAAATACTGTGCGACAGAAAGCGTTTGAAGAACCGAAACAAAATTCTGGGACAATCCGATCCTGAATACAATACCAGTCTGAAACAAAAGGGTGCATTATCGCCAGGCACCTGAGCCAAACAGCAAAAAACAAAAACCCTCTATAGGGTATGGAACCGTACTGGAGGGATGGCTCAATGGACCCTGTAAAATTCATAGTATAGAGGAAGTCACACCAACTCATAGCCTTAGAGCATGCTGGATACTCCGGCAGGTGACCAGAAGTGGCGAGGAGCTTCTAACTCCAGAATCCGCAGAGCACCACCCCAGAAACGCCAGTACGGTGTCAACAGTCTTTGAGACTTTCGCATCAAACAATGTGAGGAAACGAACGCTCCGCAGCCTTACCAAAGTCTACCAAGTAGCGACAATAAACCCGTGGAGTGACACGGCTATTACCTTTAATGCCAGTGACGAACCTAAATTCCGGACAGCCCGAGCACCAGCCGCACTGGTCCTCAGTCCGATAGTGGACGGCTTCCGGCTTACAAAGGTACTCATGGACGGTGGCAGTGGATTGAACCTCATCTATGAGGAAACCCTGCGAAAAATGGAAATAGACTGGAGCCGCATTGAGCGAAGCAACACAACCTTTAGAGGAATAATCCCCAGCCGGGAAGTGTGCTGTTCAGGGAAAATCACACTGGATGTGGTGTTCGGCACGCCGGATAATTACAGATCCGAGGAGGTCACATTCCAAGTGGCCCCATTCAGCAGCGGATACCACGCCCTGTTAGGGCGAGAAGCATTCACAATTTTTCAAGCTATACCCCATTACGGGTACATGAAGCTCAAAATGCCTGGACCCAACGGAATCATCACTCTTGCTAGTGATCCGGACACAGCGCTCCGCGCTGAAAAAAAGACAGTTGCACTGGCCCTCGAGGCATTATCCGAAGCCCTGGCGGCCGAGGAACTAACTATGTTGCGCTCCACGGTGGACAGGGATGACGTGATACTCGACAAAAGATCCAAGTCCACCTCCTTCAAGCCGGCAGACGAAATAGTCAAGTTCCAAGTCCATCCAACGGACACTACAAAAACAGCCTCCATCGGGGCACAGCTAAACCCTGATGTAGACGCCGCACTCAGAGAATTCCTACGAGAAAATTGGGATATTTTTACCTGGCACCCTTCAGACATGCCAGGAATCCCACGCAGACTGGCCGAGCACAGCCTGAACATCCTAAAAGGATTCAAGCTCGTCCAGCAGACTCTTCGGCGTTTCTCCGAACCTAAGAGACAAGCCATGGGAGAGGAGCTAGCCAAACTACTGGAAGCCGGATTCATCAGAGATATAAAACATCTGGACTGGCTAGCAAACCTGGTGATGGTACCAAATAAGGACAAATCCTGGCGCCTATGCGTCGATTTCAAAGACCTAAATAAGGCCTGCCCAAAGGATCCCTTCCGCATCCCCCGCATTGATCAAATCATTGACGCCACTGCAGGACACAATTCATTGTGTTTCCTCGATGCATACTCTGGCTACCACCAAATAAAGATGGCAGAGTTAGACCAAGCCGCAACGGCATTCATCACCCCATACGACCCATTCTGCTTCAACACAATGCCCTTCAGGCTCAAAAACACCGGCGCAACATATCAGCGCATGATTCAGACATGTCTGGCCAACTAGATCGGCAAAACGGTTGAAGCGTACGTGGATGATGTGGTCGTCAAAACCAAACACGTCGAAACTCTAATAGACGACTTGAGGCTCACGTTCGATAATCTCCGAACATATGACATTAGGCTTAACCCAGAAAATGCGTTTTCGGCGTACCAGCCGGAAAGCTCTTGGGCTTCATTGTATCCGGTAGAGGAATTGAAGCAAACCCAGCCACGATCCGAGCCCTGTCATAATTGGATATTCCAAAAGATCTCAAGCAAATACAAAAATTGACTGGATGCATGGCGGCTCTAAGCCGCTTCATCTCCCGCTTGGGGGAAAAGGCATTACCCCTTTACCGCCTCCTCCGGCGCACCGAGCACTTCGAGTGGATGGATGCCGCCACGGCCAGACTCAAAGAAATAAAAGCCATACTGGTAACAAACCCTATCCTGGCCGCGCCGAACATCGGCGAACCAATGTTGTTATACATAGCGGCAACTCACCAAGTTGTAAGCACAGTCCTCGTCGTCGAACGAGAAACGGAAGGACACAAATTCCCTTTCCAAAAACCAGTGTACTACGTGTCCACTGTCCTCACTCCATGCAAGTCCCGGTACACGCATTACCAAAAAATAGCATACACAGTGTTCATGGCATCCCGAAAGCTACGACACTACTTTCAAGAGTGTTCGATAACAGTAGCCTCCGAAGTACCTCTTAACGATATCATAAACAACCGCGACGCAACAGGCCGGATTGCCAAATGGGCCATTGAGCTCCTCCCGTTCGACATAACGTATAAGCCACGACGAGCCATCAAGTCGCAAGCCTTGGCCGACTCTGTCGCTTAATGGACTGAAGCCGAACTCCCTAAAGAGTACAACACATATTCCAACTGGACCATGCACTTTGATGGCTCCAAAATGCTGGCGGGTCTGGGGGCTGGCATGGTCCTGACGTCCCCAATAGGAGATACATTCCAATATGTACTCCATATAATGTATACGGACTCCAACAATGCAGCCGAATACGAGGCCCTTCTACACGGCCTCCGGATGGCAGTCTCCATGGGATTTCAACGCCTAGAGGTGCGCGGGGCTTTGAACCTCGCGATATCCCAAATAAACGGAGACTTTGACGCCAAAGATCCAAAAATGGCAGCTTACCGCAACGCCGTCCTAAATATGTCAGCTCGGTTCGAAGGGCGGGAATTCCACCATATAGCCCGGGAAAATAATCAGCCAGCAGACGTCCTGGCACGCATCGGCGCAAAGCGCGATGCAGTCCCCCCCAACATTTTCCTGGAAAGGCTATTCAAGCCATCCGTACAGTGGGAAGGGGAATCTAGAATTAACAATCCGGACCAGGCCGCATCACCTGACCCCGAACACCCTGACACAACGGAAGACTCTGTCAATCAAGTCACACCCTCAACCCACGCAATAATGGCAGTAATTGCCCCTTGGACATAACCATTCTTAGCCTACTTAACTAGGCAGGAACTCCCCGAAGACCAAAATGAGGCACCCTGCATAGTGCGGCGATCTAAAGCCTATAATGTCCATGAAGGAGAGCTTTATAAGAAAAGCACCACCGGAGTCCTTCAAAGATGTATCTCCAAAGAGGAAGGGCGGAACCTTCTGGCAGAAATTCACGCCGGACTCCGCGGTCACCACGCCGCAGCCCGAGCCCTTGTGAGCAAGGCCTTCCATACCGGATTTTATTGGCCGACGGCCCGGGAAGACGCTCAGGACTTAGTCCAACGATGCGTCGGTTGCCAATTATTCGCTAATCAAAGCCACATGCCGCCTACCGCCCTACAAACCATACCCATCACCTGGCCTTTTGCGGTCTGGGGGCTTGACATGGTTGGACCCCTTAAGGGAGGATCCCACAAGCAAAAATATCTACTGGTCATGGTGGATAAATTCACCAAATGGATAGAGGCCACGCCTGTTAAGACGGCCGAATCCGGACCGGTGATAGACTTCATATCCGGGGTTGTGCACCATTATGGCATCCCCCACAGCATCATTACTGACAACGGCACAAACTTTACGGCCGATGAAGTTAAACTTTGGTGCAAAAACATGGGCATTAAGCTCGATTACGCTTCAGTCTATCATCCACAAACTAACGGTCAAGTCGAGCGAGCCAACGGTCTAATCATGAGCGGCATCAAACCCAGATTAATGCGACCCCTCACGGAATCTAACACGCACTAGGTAGAGGAGCTTGACTCCATACTCTGGCGGCTGCAGACCACGCCGAATCGCACTACCGGATTCACACCATTTTTATGGTATACGGCGCAGAGGCAGTCCTGCCCTGCGACATAATTCATGACTCACCTCGCGTGCGCATGTACGAAGAAAGAGAAGCCGATCTCGACCAGCAGGACAACTTGGACGCATTGGAAGAGGAGCGCGACGTGGCGAAGGCCCATTCCGCATTCTATCAACAGCAGGCTCGAAGATATCAAAGCATAGAAGTACGGGCCAAAACCTACAATGTTGGCGAACTAGTTCTACGCCTGCTGGACAAGAAAAAGAACAAACTCAAACCCAAATGGGAGGGTCCCTTCATAATCGACCAAGTCCTGACTGGTGGAGCGTACCATCTGCGAAATGCATCGGACAACCGACTCGAGCCGAACCCATGGAACGCAGCACGCTTACGAAGATTCTATGCCTAGCGCCGGACTCTGTGTTCGTCTCCTTCCTCTGTCACCTTCCTTTTTTTAGATTTAGCTGCCTGGTTTTTTTTCCTCCTACTTCCTCCCTTCTTTCTCCCAAGCCTCTAGGGGCTTGCTTGCGCGATTGTTCGCACATAATTGACGCACTACCCGCGCTCATTATACCTGGGGGCTTCTTTATCAGAAGCTTATATACACGGGCCTCATGCCCAAAACATGTGTGACACTTCCGCATGAACCTTTTATGCACCATTATATGCATCAATATGACTTAAGTTTTGGCCAAGCTGGGTTGCCTGGCTCCTGTGCTTACCCCTACGTTCCCGTTTGTTCGGCTAGGTGGTAAAGGGAGCACCTCTGTGATTGTTATCGCCGGGTCAGCCGGATGTGTACCTCAGACTGGGTGAAGCCGAAAGCTAGTGTTCTTAAGGGAATATTCGGTCGGTGAACTAAAAGATGATTTTTTTTCTATTTATCTGCCCCTAGATGCTCTTCTGCTTTCTTTTCGCAGTCCGGACATGCACTTTAGGGCATGCCTCCCAGGGAAAGGAACCCCTAACGGAACTATTCTCCCTGGAAGATGTTTCTTACTAACCATGTAATATAACATAACTAGTTGGGCACTTGTATGCTAAAGCACTTATGACCCCTACGCCTGGTCTCCATGCATGCTCCGGTTCTTACATAACCGAGAGGGTATTCGGACACACTCCGGACTATCGGGTCCAGAGGTTGAAGCGAAAAGGTCCGCAATGACAAACGATCTACAATCCGGCTAGAAGGCATTTTACATGTCATTTTAAATTACATAGTCAATTTGACTCGGTATATTCTTCTTCAATACCATCCAACAGGCTGTCTAATTTACAGTCCTGTTGAGAATACTTGGCAGCCAGCTCTACCTGGCCATAAACTAAATTGACAGGGATCTCGTTTCCGCCAGGCCCCACAGGGCCGACCTCGGCCATGTGGTTCGGGTCAGCCTTCGTGTACCGAGTCTTCACCATGGCCCAGGCCTCCCTGGCACCTTGACGGCAGGCCGATATCTTCCACAACCGGAAGCACTGCCGCACTCCCTCCAGCTTCTCTGCAAGCTCTCCAAGGCCTTCGGGCATGGAGAGGGATGGCCACATAGCCTGGACGACGCCTTGCATTGCCTGCTGAACTCGTTCGTGCAGTTGCAACAACTCGGGAAGAAGGTCCCCCGCTGAATCAGGCATTTCCTCCGCAGGACGACCTGTCAGCATATCTGCAGACATAGCTCTGTCAATCGACTTCCTCGCCAAACTCTTTTTTCGAAGATTCGTTTAAGCACTTACTAAAAATACCGCGTCAAAGTCGCCGATTCTCCTTTATGGAATCAGACAGCTGAGCACGAACATCCTTTAGTTCCTTGCCCAGCTGGGTATTGGCGTCTTGAAGCTTGTTCTTCTCTTGCCTCACCCTCGTCAGCATGCTCTCGCCGGCCTTTAACTGGCGCAGGAGTTGCTGCTTGTCCGGATTCACTCCGGCCCCATCTGCACTGTTATTGTCAGAATCGCACACATGCCGCACTTCACAACATAATTATCTTTCCAAGCATATATTACCTGAGAGGGTCCCCTTGGCATTTTCTGAAGCGGCCAGTGTGGCCTCGAGTTGGGCCTTGCACTCTTCCAGCTCCTGGGACAGTTGCGTGTTCTTTTTTGTAAGATCCTGCTTAACATATGATCCTTAAATCAGTTATCTTAACTGTTTCAAGTCTCGGGGGCTACTGACATATATAACCATCAGATTTACTCACTTGTATGTCTTTCACATAATGCTATGTGGCTCTGGTTAGACCATTTTGAGTGGCACGGAGGTACGCATCTCCCGTATTAAAGGCGTCCAACGCCTCTTGGGAAAAACATGCGTCACGAAGAACAGTCCGGTGACGCCTGTGGTTCATGGCACTCGCCACCTCTGAATGGGTGGCAGATAGCCCGCCCGTGTACTCTGTCGGAGGAACGTCCGGTGCACGCCCCGTATTCGCCTCCGCTTCCGGACCCGGCCTTGCAGCCTGGCCGGTGGATATAGTCCGGCGGGCGCTGTTCTTCCTGAGAAGAGCATGAGCATTAGTATGACTTAAGGGCATAAACCCTAGGCGTTAACATTGCGCGCCGTACCGTTGCGCCTCAGTCTCGATCCGGTCTGCACTCCTTTTTAGCCCGCCTGGCTTCAATGGCCCTTGTTGGCTACCCACCGCGGGCTCGGCCCTCCGCCTCAAGGATTTCCCCTGCAAAATGAAACACTATTGGTTTATGATAATTAAAATAAAGCATGGATGGATCCTCTTGAAAGTACTGGGACTTCGGTCTCGGTTACCTTTGAGGCTGGGAGTAGTCCGGATAGTTGGCCGTAATGGCGCAGCTACTGCGTTAAAATTGCTAGACTAAGTACTCAATTATGGGAATTCGAAAATAGGTAGGCAAGTGAAAATGTTCGCTCACCCAGCTTGGAGGACTGTACATGGAGAATCCGCCCCGTGGATTGACACGGAGGAATTCCTCTTCTTCTCCCTTGTACAAAGCGGATAAGATCTTTGTTAAAGTGGCAGCCGAATCCGGCCCCTTGCGACCGCACCGGGTGGCGTCTTCCTCCCCGTTGAAATCCCACATGGGGTGGCCTCTGTACTGAAGCGGCTGCACCCCACGCATAATGCATGTGGCCATGACCTTGATCATGGTCAGTCCGGAATGAGCCAACAACCTTATCCGGCTCATCAGGTAAAGGACGTCCCTGTCAGTTTCCCTCTGAGGGTTCCGTGGGCGCCAGCTCAGGCGTTTCTTCAATGGAGCGTTATTGAACTCAGGGAGGCCGATCCGTACAGGGTCCGGCAGGGGGACGTTGTCCATATAAAACCATTCCGAAGGCCAGTCCTCAGACGCCTTCTTTGGGGTTCCGGATAGATATCCGGTCCCGGCGATGCGCCATAATTCGGCTCCGCCCACTTGATAAATTGAATTCTCCTGAGAGTGGGGCACAAGGCAGAACAACCTCTTCCAAAGCGCGAAATGGGCCTCGATGCCCAAAAATAGCTCGCAGAGGGCCACGAAGCCCGCAATATGCAGTACGGAGGCAGGCGTGAGGTTGTGTAGCTGGAGGCCGTAAAACTCCAGTAGCCCTCGGAGAAACGGATGAATTGGAAATCCAAGTCCTCTTATTAAATAAGGGACTAGGCATACCCGCTCTCCTTGGGAGGGATTGGGGACGCTCTCCGCCTGCTCTCCGCCGCTATAGGTGGCAATCCCGGCTTGAACTGAGACCATATATGCTGGGGGGAGGAGCCCCTTGGATTGAAGCACTACTAGCTTGCTATGCGGGACGGAACACTGCTCCCAATCTCTGGGCCGAGGGCTGGAGAGGCTAGAGGAGGAGCTGCTCCGACCGGCCATTGTGGAATGGATCTCTGTCGAAAGCGCTTTGATGGATACTCGCGGAGGGAAGGTGGTGTGAATTGGATCTAAATCCCCGT
>NC_041387.1:148619280-148619591 GCF_002162155.2 Triticum dicoccoides | reverse complement strand
GGAATGGATCCCTGTCGAAAGCGCTTTGATGGATACTCGCGGAGGGAAGGTGGTGTGAATTGGATCTAAATCCCCGTCTCTTTTATGGGCGGCTCATTTACGTGGCCCGGGGGGGGGGGAGGGTAAATGAAAAAGAACTCCCTGGCTTTTCGCATTCGTTTGACACGTGGAAGATGGTCATTATTGGGCACAGAAGCTGAGGAGGGCAGCACGCACTAGAAGCCGGACACTATTCGATAGGTACATGGAATTTGGAGAAGAACCCGCCTTGCAATGCCGAAGACAAACTTGCACGCCGGACTTATCGTCAT
>NC_041387.1:148584468-148619258 GCF_002162155.2 Triticum dicoccoides | reverse complement strand
TAAATGAAAAAAAACTCCCTGGCTTTTCGCATTCGTTTGACACGTGGAAGATGGTCATTATTGGGCACAGAAGCTGAGGAGGGCAGCACGCACTAGAAGCCGGACACTATTCGACAGGTACATGGAATTTGGAGAAGAACCCGCCTTGCAATGCCGAAGACAAACTTGCGCACCGGACTTATCGTCATTGAAGCCTGGTTCGGGGGCTACTGAGGGAGTCCTGGATTAGGGGGTGTCCGGATGGCTATACTATGACCTTTGGCCGGACTCCCGGACTATGAAGATACAAGATTAAAGACTTCGTCCCGTGTCCGGATAGGACTTTCCTTAGCGTGGAAGGCAAGCTTGGCGATTCGATATGAAGATCTCCTCCCATAGTAACCGACTCTATGTAACCCTAGCCCTCTCCGGTGTCTATATAAACCAGAGAGTTTTAGTCCGTAGGACAAACAACAATCATACCATAGGCTAGCTTCTAGGGTTTAGCCTCTCTGATCTCGTGGTAGATCAACTCTTGTACTACCCATATCATCAATATTAATCAAGCAGGAGTAGGGTTTTACCTCCATCGAGAGGGCCTGAACCTGGGTAAAAACACCGTGTCCCTTGTCTCCTGTTACCATCCGCCTAGACGCACAGTTCGGGACCCCCTACCCGAGATCCGCCAGTTTTGACACCAATAGTGCGTTTTGCCGCACATCAGCTTGATGGACCCGCAACATCATGGTGGGAGAATTTCACAGCCACTTACCCTGTCGACACTGTCACATGGGACCAGTTTCAGCAAGCTTTTCGCACAACCCATGTTTCAGCAGGAGCTATGGCCATGAAGAAGCGCGAGTTTCACAACTTGCGCCAAGGAGGACGCTCAGTGGGCCAGTATGTGGATGATTTTAGTAAGTTAGCACATTATGCCCCAGATGACGTTGCTATGGATGCAGCTAAGCAAGAGAAGTTTCTGGAAGGACTGAATGATGAGCTGAGCATGCAGTTGATGGTGGCAAACTTCAACAACTACCAGGAGTTGGTAGATAGAGCTCTCATGATTGAAGGGAAGCAACAACAGATTGACAACCGCAAGCGGAAGTATGGACTAGGGAAGTACAATTCTGGAGCTCAGCAGAGGCCCCGTTTTACCCCGAACTCGGGAGGACACCTTCAACATAACCATGGAGGTCACAATCACAATGGAGGACGTTGGCATAACCATAGTGGCCCCAAGAATGGGAATGGTAATGGAGGGAGCAATGGCCAGAATCGTTCCAATCCAGCAACGCCCGCCAAGAAGGATCTAAGTCACATTACTTGTTTCAAGTGCGGGAAGAATGGACATTACGCCACGGAGTGTTCTAAAGCAAAGAATGGAAATGGAAATGGAAGCTCTAGGAAGAAGCCCAAACCTTTCAACAGGGGACAAGTGAACCACGTTAACATCGAGGAGGTTGAAGCCTAGCCAGATGCAGTAATAGGTAAGTTTTTGGTTAAGTCATTTACTGAAATTGTTCTTTTTGATACTGGTGCATCGCATTCATACTTATCAAGGGGATTTGTGGATAAGTATAAACTACCCACCAAAGTTCTTAGAACACCTATGTTAGTAAGCTCGCCAGGAGCGGAGCATATGGCAAGCCAAGGATGTTTTCAGATGCCACTGACCATAGGTAGGCATGTTTTCCCCTCAGACCTGATAATTCTGGATTCGCAAGGTTTGGATGTGATTTTGGGTATGGATTGGCTATCGATGTATGGAGGAAACATCGATTGCGCCAGCAATTCGATCATGCTCACCAACCCAGAAGGAAGGAGGATTAAGTATGTATCCCGACATATGCCGAAGAGGACTCAAGTGAATTCCTTATCAGGAGTTGTACAGGAGGAAGTACCAGTGGTGAAGGACTTCCCAGATGTATTTCCAGAGGAGTTTCCAGGCATGCCACCAGATAGGGACATTGAGTTTTTGATTGAGCTTTTGTCAGGCACAGGGACAATATCTAAGAGACCGTGTAGGATGCCCGCAAAGGATTTGGAGGAAATTAAGAAGCTGATTAAGGAGTTACTAGATAAAGGCTAAATTCGCCCAAGTTCGTCACCTTGGGGATCACCAGTGCTTCTAGTGGAGAAGAAGGATGGATCGTTAAGGATGGTTGTTGATTACCATGGATTGAATGAAGTAACGATTAAGAACAAGTACCCACTGCCGATGATCAATGATATGTTCGACCAGTTGCAAGGAGCTAAGTTATTTTCCAAGATCGATTTGCGATTAGGATACCACCAGTTGAAGATTCAAGAGCAGGATACACCTAAGACAGCTTTTACCACAAGGTACAGGCTATATGAGTATACCGTTATGTCATTTGGTCTGACTAACGCACCTGCCTATTTCATGAACATGATGAACAAGGTATTTATGGAGTTTCTAGATAAGTTCGTTCTGGTGTTCATTGATGATATTCTGGTTTACTCGAAGAACGAAGAGGAGCATAAGGAGCATTTGCGTTTGGTACTTGGGAAGCTCAGAGAACATCCGTTATATGCCAAGTTCAGCAAGTGTGAGTTCCAGTTGAAGGAAGTTGGATTCCTCGGACATGTTATATCCGGAGAAGGAATAGTAATAGACCCCACCAAGGTTGTCACCGTGACAAATTGGAGAGATCCGGAGTTTTCTTGGACTCGCAGGATACTATCAGAGGTTCATTGAGAATTTCTCGAAGATTGCAAAGCCCATGACGGAGTTGTTGAAGCATGACACCAAGTGCAAATGAACTGAGGAATGTGAGGCCAGTTTTCAGGAGTTGAAGAAACGTTTGGTTACAGCTCTAGTGTTGATTCTTCCAGATCAACGCAAGGATTATCAAGTGTATTGCGACGCTTCTCGTCGAGGACTTGGAGCAGTGCTTATGCAGGAGGGAAGAGTTGTTTCATATGCCTCACGATAGCTTAAACCCCATGAGTTGAATTATGCTACACACGATTTGGAGTTAGCAGCCGTAGTGTATGCGTTGAAGACATGGAGACATTTTCTCATCGGGAACCATTGTGAGGTGTACACGGATCACAAGAGTTTGAAGTATATATTCACGCAGAAGGAGTTGAATCTCAGGCAAAGGAGATGGTTGGAGCTCATTAAGGATTATGATATGAGATTGCATTATCATCCCGGAAAGGCTAACGTAGTAGGTGATGCGTTGAGTCGCAAGAGCCATGTCAATACACTCATGACCGGAGAGTTACCCAAAGAGTTAGCAGAGGATCTTCGTGAGCTATGTTTGGAAATAGTTTTAGGAGGCTATGTAGCAGCATTGGAAATTCAGTCTACCTTGATGGATAAGATCAGAGAAGCTTAGGAGATGGACAAGGAGATTGCCGAGATAAAGGAAAGGATGAGCAAAGGAAAGGCCAAAGGATTTCGTGCGGATGAACATGATACCTTATGGTTTGAGGACCACGTATATGTGCCTAATGACCCGGAGATCAGGAAGTTGATTTTGCAGGAGGCCCATGATTCGCCGTATTCGATTCACCCAGGAAACACCAAGATTTATCTGGATTTGAAGGATAGTTTCTGGTGGACCGGAATGAAGAAGGATATTGCAGAATATGTAGCTGTTTGTGATGTATGTCAGAGAGTGAAGCTAGAGCATTAGAAGCCAACAGGATTGCTACAGCCATTGCCGATACCCGAATGGAAGTGGGATAAGCTAGGCATGGATTTTATCACAGGATTGCCCAGGACTCGTTCAGGCTATGACCCGATATGGGTTGTAGTCGATCGGTTGACGAAGGTAGCTCATTTCATCCCAATGAAGACCACTTACACCAGTGCTAAGTTGTCAAAGATATACATGACCAGGATCGTATGTCTGCATGGAGTTCTGAGGACCATTGTATCAGATAGAGGAACCCAGTTTACTTCAAAGTTCTGGAATCAGTTGCATGAGACTTTGGGTACCAGGCTGGAGTTCAGTACAACTTTTCATCCATAGACAGATGGACAGACCAAGAGAGTCAATCAGATTCTGGAGGACATGTTAAGAGCTTGTGCGCTAGATTATGGATCAAGTTGGGACGGCAATTTGCCTTATGCAGAGTTCTCTTACAACAACAACTATCAAGCTAGTTTGAAGATGGCCCCTTTCGAAGCCTGGTACGGAAGGAGGTGCAGGACACCATTGCTATGGGACGAAGTTGGAGACCGCCAGTTGTTTGGACCAAATTTGGTTAAAGAGTCTGAAGAGAAGGTTAAGCTGATTCGCGATAGACTCAAGGTAGCCCAATATAGGCAGAAGAGCTATGCGGATTCTAAACACAAGGACACAATTTACAAAGTCGGAGACAAAGTGTATCTTCGTGTGTCCCCACTTCGAGGACTTACGCGATTTGGAGTTAAAGGAAAGTTAGCACCACGTTTTGTGGGACCATACAAAATTTTGGAATGTATGGGAGAAGTTGCTTACAAATTGGAGTTGCCCGAAGGATTGTCAGGAGTTCACGATGTGTTCCACGTTTCTCAGTTGAAGAAGTGCCACACAGAGATGGCGGATATTCCTATGAGAGACACAGTGCCACTGGAAGAGATTCAGTTGGATAGTGATTGGGCCTACAAGGAGAAACCAGTCAAGATTCTCGAGTTTGCCAGCCGAGTCACACGCAACAAGGTTATCAAGTTTTGCAAAGTTCAATGGAGCCACCATACCGAGGATGAAGCCACCTGGGAACGAGAGGAAGACCTACGGATGGACCACCTCACCTATTTTCTAGCCAACCCGAATCTCCAGGGCGAGATTCATCTTAAGGAGGGTAGGTTTGTAACATCCCAAATTTCAATTTGGAATGTTATACATTAGATCATCATTGCATATCATATTTTATTGCATTTTTGGCTTGGTCCTAGAAATTCTACGCAACTCAAGGACCCATGGAGAGAGTTGGGGATTTTGTTATTTTCATATTTGAATTTTCTCAAATTTTGAAAAGAGGATCGCTTGATTTTAATTATTTTATCTTTGAATATTTCTTTTATAAAAAAATAAAAGAGAGGGGATAAAATGGCTTTCCCAAAATAAAGAAATATTAGAGATTTAATACTAAAATCAAATAAGAATTGTATTCAGAGTTTTATCACTATTTTATTTGAATTAGGAAAAATATGCGTTTTTCAAAATTGCATTAGAGGCCCAAATAAATGTTCACCTTGTCCCCTATATTTTTAGAGGACCGAGAAATTTTATTTTAGGATTTTTGGAGTCTGTTTAGTATTTCTTTTATTTAATTTTCTGCGTGTGGAATTATTTAAAAAGAAAGGAACCGACTTAGCCGGGCCATACCCGACCCGGACTTGTCCGACCGGCCCTCTTAAAAAGGTCCGCCCGGGGGCCCCCCAGCCCAGCCGCCCGCATCCGAAACCCTAGCCAACGCCGCCGAATTCGCCGCCGCCGCCACCGGACTTCGCAGTCGCCGCTGACCCTCCCGCCGCCGCCCCCGCCGCCCCTCGCCACCACCGACACCGTCGACCCCATCGCCACCCGCCGCCCCCACCGGTTTTCGTAAGAAAACCGATTGGTTTTTTTAGAACCCGCGGTTATTTTTTTAGATCGGTTTATTTTTTTTCCAGGTTTAGTTATTTAGCGAACGCCCGGTCGTTCATTCATTTTAACAAATGGTTTTCACTCGTTAGCTGCAGACAGTGAACGTTCATTCGTTAGCCTGTTCATCAGTTTTTCTTTTCCTAGGGTTTTTTCGTGATTATTTTCGATCACGATTTTTGCCCTGATTTTCGTTTTAGTTTATCTTTTCACTTGTTTATCGGAATCAGGCGATTCAAGCGCCTAGAGTTTCATCTCGAAGCCCTCTTTCTGTTTAAACAACTTGAACAAGATTTTGCTACTGTAAAATTTGAGTTAAGTTCAGATTAGTAAACGGAGCTTGTTTCTTTTGTAGTTTGAGTTTCGTTGCTTCGTTTGATTTGATTCTTTTTGCGAACCGGAGTTCTCAAGTTGAACTTTCTGGTTAGATCTCTTATTTGAGTTTTACCCGTGCTAATAGTTGAGTGCTTATTGTATGCTTGTTTGTTTGCGATAGAGTACCCGGAGTGCGAAGCATGCTACTACGAGTCTCTAGGTTTCACGAATCATCAGCAAGGCAAGTAACACTTTGATCATACCTCTTTACTACCCAGTTTTATTGCATTAGATCAATCCTCAAACAATTGCATGGTTAGCATCTGATTAACATGTGGGTTTTGGGAAGTAGATGAGGTAGTACCTATTCACCTGTTTATTATCAAACCTTTGGGAGTTACTTCTACGTTGCTTACATTGATATGCTATGCTTGTAGATGTGGGTTGGTACGAGTGATTCATGATAGATGTGAGTTTGTTAATTAATGGTTGTATTAAGGTGGCTACTTAAATACACATCTAGGTGGATTGCTAGAGGCACCCTGGAGTACCCAGTGGTTGTCAGGGCACCTAGAGAATCCAGTGTTGTCCTAGGATATCCCGGAGTACCCGTGTGATCATCCTACGGTCCGCCACCCAGGCTCAAAGGGATCATAAGATTATTCATGCTAGAAACTTCCGTGTGCAGCCACAAGCTATTATGGGCTCTAACATAGTTGAGTAAGTTGCAAGACCTCTTTCAGTGGTGGGCTAGCAGATGTAGGGGAAAGTAGGTGTAACTGTCCACCCAGAGTAAAGAGTTGTTGTTTCAAAAAGACTGTGTCTCGATTCTCCGACCATGGATGTATTCGAGTCTTGTGGGGAAAAGTGCGCAAACCTCTACAGAGTGTACAAACTAATCATGGTTAGCCGTGTCCCCAGTTATGGACGTTTTGAGTATCTAGTTCTTGGATTATCATGTTGATCTCATCACTCTTAATTTAATTTGATTGGGTTTAATGATGATGCTTAATTAAGATTTGAGTTGGAGGAACCTTCTCAATGTTTCACAACCACCATGATAGTTAAATAATATTTTTTCCTTTGTTGTAATGGAAAATTGGCTTTATGCAAAACTGTAACCATAGAGCTTTCCACCAGCCATATATGCATGTAGTGATAGCATTTATTCTATTCATTACTCTCTTGTGTTACATTGCCAGCATATTCCATGTGCTGACCCGTTTCGGGCTGCACCGTTCATGTTGCAGACTTTTCAGATGATGAGTAAGGTGCCATATGTCTTTGTCTTTCACTCAATGATGCCGTTGGAGTTGATGGACTCACTTTATCTTCCAAGCCTTCTGCTGTTATCGTTTTTAGATGGCCTTAAGCCATATTTATTGTAATAAGTTCTCTTTTGAGACATTCGATGTATTAAGTGTGTGATTGCTACTCTGTTATAAATCCTTCAAGTACTGTGCATTTCAGCATTACCGATCCAGGGATGACAGTGATGCACACAGATCAGACTGTTTGAGGTCTCGTCACTACACTTTGCTGGTGCTCCTACAGGTTCGGAAATCACCCTCTTCCTTTTTGATGTCTGATGCACAAGAACATCATTTGAGTGAAAAAACATGGTATGATGATAGATGGAATATGTATTGATAATGGATGGGCATGGCATCTCGACATATATGATGAGTAAACTAAGCAGATGGCGGTGCAACAAAGTAGAAGAAATGCAAGACAACATATGCAAGATACGCGCAATCAATAAAACCTTGCCAAATTAGAACAAGCACCTTTATGGGTGAACATGACATGCCATGTGCCTTTGACTCCTCGAGGTTAGAATAGTCATAGGATCATATTCTGAACAAGAATCAACAGGTGGGGAGCGTATGAGTTTCATTGCATCCAGAATGGCACTCCATGCCTTGGTGCCAATTTTGTAAGTCATTGCAGTGTTCCACAATATTCTTTTGATGTGCGGATTCTAATTTTCACTATAATTACGTATAATATCTGAGAACCATGAAGACATAAATAGTTGTGACATTATCTTTGTAATGCAGAGGATATTCTAATATAGGGGCGCCCCTGTAAACACTTGTGTGCTATCACTGGATTCTGATGAGAGAGCTCATGTGTGCTGTAATATGGTGCGTGCATTTATATAATCTGGCACAAGTACACAAAAAAAATAGGCTCCAAAAGTAAGGATAGTTGGCAGATGATGGGTTCATAATATACTACATAGAGAGTTTATTGCCAAACCATGATAACAAGAGCACACAACAACTAGACAGATCATAGTGTACATAAAAGGGGTACAACATAACCACGATATATAAATCGGGAAAGTGGAACTGGCTTGAATATACGGTGTTGTATTGCCGCTAGTAATTGAAAGCATATTGATCACGTATAGGCCAACTCTATCAACTGTTGACTGCAGATGTCCCTGCTCCCCTTCCTGACAAGGAACATACTGTACGTACTAAATACAAAATAACAAAAGAGGAACACGTTAAAGAACAGAAGAGGAAGCATATTCTTGAGGTTCCGCTTCATTCCATACAATGTTGGTTGCCCACTCATGATGAATCACATCGCCCAAAGAAATGCAATCCCATGTTGTCTCTCTATATGTGGCAATTTTGAACAAGAGCCATTAGGATCATATTCTGAAAAAGAGTCAACAGGTGGGGAGCATGTGAGTTTCATAGCATCCAGAATGGCACTCAATGCCTTGGTGCCAATTTTGTAAGTCATTGCAGTGTTTAGCTTCAAGAGTGGACTGCTGCTAGTGCGACACAAAGCAGCTACATAGATCATAGTGTAGATATAATGGGAAAACCTTAAGCATCAGAGTAAAATCAGCAAAGGGGAACTTACTGGAATATATGTGCTAGTATTGCCAGTACGGCTAGAAAGGCTTCGAATACTAGTTCTCTTCAACTGAAGGTGCAATACTATTAATATCAGTGTAACTCTCAAAGGCGACACAACTCCCCGCATTTCCTTGATATTCTTATAGGATTCAAGTGGGCAGGCCACTACACATCCTATTCCCATGTATACAAAATCCTATGAATCAAAGAGGCCCAAAGAGTTCAAAGTGTCCATCACAACCGACCGTATAGACCACTACACTGCAAATGTCCCAGCTCATCTTCACTACAAGGAACATACTGTACTACTGTCATACTCCCTCCGTTCCAAAATATAAGTCTTGGTAGAGATTTCCATGATGGATCACATACAGATGTATCCAGATACATTTTAGAGTGTAGATTCACTCATTTTGCTCCATATGTAGTCCATGGTGGAATCTATACAAAGACTTGTATTTAGGAACGGAGATAGTACTTATTAAAGAAGAACGGAAGAGGAACATGCTAAATAAGAGCAAGCAGATTTTGGATAATAAAATGTTCGTTGCGCAGTGCCCTCACATGATGAACTAGAGTGCATTAAGAAAGCAACTCCCTGATGTCTCTCTATATGTGGTGCACGTGCTTTTCGAAAGTAAAGTAGGACCATTAGCTGACCAATTAAATGTTATCTGTTTTAGTAATATCAGCATCATATCAGATTCAAACTTGAGCAACAAGTTTGGAATTATGAGTGGCACGTTGTTTAGCTTGATGGATTCAGGAGCAGTGCTAAGCATGTATGATGATGGTACTGAATATAAAGATATGTCTGCATGCAAGTCACGTGACTTTTGTTATTTGGGTCAGTCGACCATTTCAGGCGGTTGGATGAAGATCCTATGTCTTCTTCTTCCTCGTCTATAATTCTTCCCATACAGAACACCACACGGGTCGCCGGCCGGACCACCGGCCCCCACCACCTGTGTTCCTCCGCCGCCCCCACCCGCCTTGAGTTTTCTTTGTTCAGCGAGGCCCCACCACCTCCCCCACAACCACCGTCCCCACCCGAGCCCCTTCGTTCGCACCGGCGAACTCCGGCGAGCTCTGAAAAATCGACTGACCCAATTTTGAAATTTAGTCTACTGTGATTTAACTAGTGTGGAATATAAAAGGGGAAAACCATAAGCATTGGGAGTATAGTGTTGAGCGTGCCATGGCTGATCTGAAGGTGCAAACCGGACAAAGGAAACTTTGCAACCAATGTTTGCTTTCAACTAGCAAGTATGTGATGGACAAGAAATCAGAGTAAAGCAGTGGCGATCTATTTTCTTGCTGCGATAAATAAGTTGAGAAGATACGAAAGAGTACCGCCTCTGGTGAGGTGCCGTGTATGCATCTGCTGAGAATTTGACGGTGCTGCAGTAGCGATTGCTGTCGGCAGTGTGGAAGTAGATCTAGGAGGGTAGACGGTGGCGGCAGGGCGTGGTGGACGAGACAGTCGTAGGAGCAGCGCCGACAAGGTGGACGACGGCGGGGATGAAGCGAGAGGACGAGATGCAAGGATCCCGGTCCAAAGCCGTGGATGAGAGAGGTCGATCTCTTGTAAAGGACGGCGGCGTCGGGGTATTAGATCCGGCATGGTGGAGGAGGATGGTGGTGTATGGGGTGGCAGACGGAGGAGGCTGGGGTGGAGAGGGTGTTTTGGCGCCCATGGAGTACGAACGGGGAAAGGGAGGTAGAGAGGTAGGGGGAACCATGTCTTCAGGGCGCGCTTGTCTCAAATGCGAGGGAATTTACAAACTTAGCCCCCGTTTCAAATTTCCTACATCACAGCAATATTAGTCGGTTGGGGATAGGACGGTAATCTTGCATACACTGAATATTTGCCGACGAGAGTTTGTTTTTGGCGCCCATCGTGTATGAATCGGGGAGGGAGTCGATTTCGGCCGATGACACACTGTATTTTGGCGCCCACCATGAATGAATCCGGGGGAGAGGCGGTTATGTCACGTTTGAGTGAAATTACAAACCTACCCCTATCGAAACCTATAGAAATCGAGCAGATAGGCTTTGCGTGGCAGGGATAGGCAGTAGTAATTTCCATCTCGCAGATTTTGGTTTCGGGCGGTTACTGCGACATTCCCCGCTTCGTTCAAATTTTGCAGAGTGCATGTTTACCATGCCAACTCAATTCGAATCCCGTTTGTATTCTATTTTTTTTTGGGCGGGGTCCATTTTCGATTGGCATAAAATTCTATATACATCATTTTTTATATATACTTTCAAAAGCACAACACCCTTTATACATAAATATAGTTTACAAATGGCATGATCTCAGAGTCATAAGGTTGTATCCATCAATTTGGATTTTCAAATATTTGAAACCACTTTATGTTGAAATCCAATGTATTCATTCCTCGCTAACTGTCTCCAATTAATGTGTGTTTCATGCGGGTTTTTACTTCTCAAACATGTATAATGTGTTTCACACACGCAACATATAGTGTAATCCCGTTTAGACATACATTGCATATAAACCATGCATTGTTTCTAATTAAAGAATCTATGAATCACCAATATTGATAAACTATATAACATTACACGTGTCCCCAAATTCAAATGAATATGCATGTTTGATACACCAATTTGCGTTATGATATTATCGATGTAGTGATCTCCAGTTTAAATAATTGAATCCCCTTTAATCCAGATATTCGTCTCATATAGCTATCACTCATGCTTATATAGGACTATCTCTCTAGACCTATACACGTTCATCATATCTCGGGTATCTCTCGTGCTACCTATATGTCGACAATGATCTTTTATCTTCGTAACACACTGACGATACTCTCTCCCTCGACCTTCATCACTCTATATCTCTCTAAGTATATCTCACTCCCTGCTATGTGTCTCTAACTATGATTCTCCATGTGGAATCTCTTTCTCTCACACAAACACAAAACTTTGTCTCCCAGAGTCTCATTTCTCTCTACTATTCCACTGTGTGCCACTCGCACACCCCTCATACAGAGATGTATTTCGTTCCTTAGGTATGAGAACCTACGACTCTTCCTCATAAATATCTCTTTCTCACACACAAACACAAACTTTGTCTCCCAGGGTCTCATATTTCTCCACTATTCTCTTGTATGTCGCTCACACACACTCTCTCTCTCCCTAGAGATATATTGCGTTCCCTCATATGTCTCTCTAGCTATCACTCTCGTTGTGAAATATCTCTCTCTCTCTCGCAGAAACAAAACTCCATCTCTCGGGATCTCATTTCTCTCTGATATTTGTTTGTATGTGACTCACATGCACCCTCTCTCTATCTCTCTCACACCCACACACATAACTCAGCCTTCTGATCCACTCGACTCCTATCTCCAATGCACACTAGCTAGCATCTTTATCTTTCTATTTATCTGCTTCTCCATCAACCTTCTTTCTCGCCCTCACTCTTGCTTCCTATCACGCACACTACATATGTTTCTCTCTACATGCAGTCAAGTGCCCTCTTTTTATCTTTCTCTCACACACACATAACTTCACCCTCTGAACCACCCGGCGGTCATCTCCAACACTCAAACTAGCGAATGTCCCTCTAGCTAGCATCTCCATCTCTGTATCTATCTGTAGTTTCTCCGTCAACATTTCTTTCTCGCACGCAGTCTTGCTTCCTATCACTCACACTATATATGTCTCTCCATACATATGCATTTATAGGTTGATCTCTTTTGCACAATCGTTGTGCCTCACTCCCTTTGCTCACCAGAGATGCATGCTCCAACCCACACCACTATCTCTTAAAGACAGAAACACATGCTCAATTGTTGGGCCTTCTTCCCTGCATTCTCACATGCATGCATATTGTCATACCGATCCGTCTCTCCCATGTCGTTGATCTTATGACTTATGTCTTCTTTCTTTTATCTCGATCATGTGCGTGCGCACACACACACACATCCCACGTATACATGTATACCTCTCACACATGCACGTTCAAGGTCTCTATGTCTCCATATGTAGTTAATTACCCTCAACCCTAACGCCACATCGAATCATTCTCTTCTTGTGTGCACATAACTTCCGCCTGGATGGGTAAAACACACACTCACACTTAACAATCTCCTTCTAGCTACCACATCTCTCACTCTTCTCCCCTATATCCCCGAAACCAATAAGACCATCCCTTCATTTAATTCCCGCCTACATGCACCATCGATATATAGTAGTCTTCCTCGGTGTCTCTCGAACAAACACATTCTCTCGATGTCGACTCCTCTCACACGCACACACCTTCTCTTCCCTCTCTACGAGCATTTTCTCTCTCGCACCCCATCATTGGTGGCCTCTGCCATACGCATCATGCCGCTATGATGAAGCCATGCACACTTAAATTACATCCGCCACCGAGGACTCCGCGACACACACACACACACACCCACACACCCCAAACACACACACACACACACACACACACTAAGACTCCATCTCTCTCTCTATCTCTCTCTCTCTCACACACACACCCCACACACCCCCCCACACACTAAGACTCCATCTCACACACACATGCTCTAGGCGGAGCATTTGTTCCTACCACCCTTCATCCAACCTTACCCGTATGATAAACAATCACCTTAATTTACTTGTATAACATGGACAAATTCCACTTTACTTTAGTAGTTAGCAAACTTATCTTCTGTACCCTTATAAAAACAGAGATGGTGATGATGGTGTGCCTGCCATCTTGTAATATAGACTGTTTGATCTATATCTGACGGATAGAAAGCAAACTATGATAATTTTACAAAATATACCTGCACCTCTTTCCACATCCTTATCTCCCACAACCTCATTGGCGAGCAATTAAAAAAGGAAGTCTTTGGAACAATCTAGCATGGTGGCCGCTGCCGCCTGCCGGCGTCATCCATCCCCATGCCTCCGCCCATTCCGACCACCTGTCACCACTATGCTCCACTCCTCCTCACCTTATCTCTCATCTTCCATTTTTTTGATGACATTCTCGAGATACCAGTTTTCCGATAAAATTCTCGAGATATCATTAGTTTTTACACATGGGATTACTCCTGCATGGGTCAATCACAATAGGTGTTTTGTAAAAAAATGCATATTGATGTTCCGTGCAATGCACGAGCATCTTGCTTGTAATTATATAATGCAAATCACGTGCAGGAAGTGACATTTTTTTACACAACCACGTTAACATGGCCACACAAATCACTAGCTAAAGTAAATACCATTATACTTATATCCCGATGCAAAAGGTTGAGTACATGTCCGAAGAGTAGAGTCACACACATGCACTATGTCTCTCAGAATCACACACACACACACACACACACACACACAACAGTTACATGACGCCCTCTTAAGGAGACACGTATGTTATAATTTGTGCATCCGCAGGTACACGTGATGCTGCACATTTATTTAAGCCGGACAGCGAACTCAAACAGTAGCTGCATTCATTCCCCTCCCGCCGCCTCTTCTCTGGTCGCTGTCGCCCGGTAGCCATGGCCCGGCCGAAGGTAACTGGTAACAACATACGCCATACTCCCGCCGGAGTGACGCTTTAATCTAGAAATTTTAGTGGTCATGCATGCATCTTTTTGTGCTAGCACTCCTATATAAGGGTTGATCGGTCGCTTCCCGCGGACGTGCGCGGGCGGTGGAAGAGGAAGGAGAAAGGAAGCGGGCTGTGGAGTAATGTTTTTTTACCACAATTTCTTGGGAAACTGAGTGCAATAATTGAGTAGTTTTGCAAACTACCAGTACTACACCTGAAACGATTCAAAACCAATACTCCCTTGCCAGCGCGCGCTTCCCGCGTGAAACGGTCAGCGTCGCCCTAGAGCGTCAGTGCCACATAAATGCCCAGCCAGAGAGGAGGCGACCTCTCACTGGCGTCGGCTTTGAAGCAGCGCGACGGCCGAGAGAGCGCCGCTTCCCGGTGCACGTGACTGCTCCGCGTCAAGGCTGGCCATAGGCCCTATTTGGATCCATGGTTTAGAGTTAGTTTGAGCTAGTTGGGGCTCAAATAGCCCTAAAGTATCCAAGCATGAGGGTCAAATTGGAGCAAGTTGCACCGAACCCACCAAAAAAAAACTATCGCATCCAAGAGGTGCTAACTAGAGATAGTTCTCATTGGGCCCAGTAAAAAATCACTTTTCTCTCTCCATAAAGTGAATTTATTGTCAATCTAACCCTATCACCCAAAAACCTATTTGGCTACAGTTAGTTCAGGGTTAGTCATGAGTTTGTCTAACCTCTAGCTAAGCTAGAGTATCCAAAAAGGAGCAGTATATAACATGTAAGTTGCTCAAAGCATACAGTCAAATTCGTACGTGAAAGGATTTTTTTCTTTTTGAAAACGGAACATCAAAGGATATTCGAATGATATAATTTTGAAATTATATAAAATCTTATCAATAGTCAAAGGCATCCTCGAAGAATGCATTAGGCCCTATATAAAACCAAGTGTTCTAAATGAGTTCAAAACGAGAAACTGGACCCATTCACGGCACTGCACGCCTGTCTCGTTTGGTCCGCCGGTCAAAGCGCTTCCTCTTCTTGGCATAACAATAGAGTACAATACTATTTTTTTAGAATGCTCTTGGCATGTCGCTAACATGTGATGAGTTAACCGACCTCAATAGACAGCAAAAACGCCAGCCCACCACACTTTGAGAGAGATGAGGAGGGAGACGTGATACGGGATGCTGGATTACTAGAGATAGGCGTCGCATGGAAGCCAAGAAATATGGTGATAGCGTGGGTTAGCCATGTACTAGTATGATGTAACTACACTGGGCTGCCGTGTTTCGTACTCTTCTAGTCCAGTGTGGAGATGATTGGTTGATTTTATATCGCATAATAATATAAAATATTATGAGTGCAGATGCTCCACCACGAGGTTCCTTGCTCCTTCTCGGTCGTCGGGAATCTATGTTCTTCCACTCTATTTTTTTACGTGAGCTTTGTTCATCCTTTTGCCAACACGCGAGACATCTAGCATCAAGGTGCACGTGTCATGCAAGGATCGTTCCATCTATATAAGAACACGTGGGACTGGAATTACGAGACGGACATGTACCCAGGAGTGGACGTACGAACCTGAGTAATGTAGCGCAGTACGTGAAGTAGAAAGGCACAAATTGTATGAACATGCATGGCATATAGGGTGTGTTTGGTTGCGTTCTTGTCTCAGCATAGTTGTTCCCTCTTCATGCATGCTCAACTCAACACCCCTCTTCATGCATGCTTCTAGTGTATTTGTGCTAAACTAGTGTGGACTCATGCACCCTCCATACACTCTACCAAACACCCAAAAGTGGGTCGAGAAGGGAACTCTTGGGCGACATTTGTCTCTTACTACGTACCACTAAATGTTGTACGTGCAATGCACGGTGATGTTATGGAGTACGTGCCTAAGTACTCTACTACTACTATATTAATTGGAGGCACGTAATAGGTTTTATATTTGTTTTCGTGTATGCCCCGAGCCCGAGACCATCCAACTAGACGTGTCTTTCCACCCGGGTCGCACTTTGTATCATTCATACCACTAGTACTACTACGTGTGGTCTCCGACCTAGAAGTGGAAGAAGTGGAGACACTCTACCACGCTGTTTTTTTGCGCAGGGCTCTACCACGCTGTTCATGTCCCACTCCTTTCGCTGACGTGTGGGACATCCAGCACGTGCCGTGTTTGGCACTCTTCGTTGTAAGAGTTGAAATGCTAGCATTCATCAGAAATAAAAAATAAATACAAATCAGCAGTGATACTATACCACGTGGTTTCCTTGATCCTCTACTACACAACCTTCTTCTTGTAGACGTTATTGGGCCTGCAAGTGCACAGGTTTGTAGGACAGTAGCAAATTTCCCTCAAGTGGATGACCTAAGGTTTATCAATCCGTAGGAGGCGTAGGATGAAGATGGTCTCTCTCAAACAATCCTGCAACCAAATAACAAAGAGTCTCTTGTGTCCCCAACACACACAACACAATGGTAAATTGTATAGGTGCACTAGTTCGGCGAAGAGATGGTGATACAAGTGCAATATGGACGGTAGATAAAGGTATTTGTAATCTAAAATAATAAAAACAGCAAGGTAGCAAGCGATAAAAGTGAGCGTAAACGGTATTGCAATGATAGGAAACAAGGCCTAGGGTTCATACTTTCACTAGTGCAAGTTCTCTCAACAATATTAACATAGATAGATTATATAATGATCCCTCAACATGCAACAAAGAGTCACTCCAAAGCCACTAATAGCGGAGAACAAACGAAGAGATTATGGTAGGGTATGAAACCACCTCAAAGTTATTCTTTCGGATTAATCTATTAAAGAGTTTGTACTATAATAACACCTTAAGACACAAATCAACCAAAACCCTAATGTCACCTAGATACTCCATTGTCACCTCAAGTATCCGTGGGCATGATTATACGATATGCATCACACAATCTCAGATTCATCTATTCAACCAACACAAAGTGCTTCAAAGAGTACCCCAAAGTTTCTACCGGAGAGTCAAGAACGTGTGCCAACCCCTATGCATAGGTTCATGGGAGGAACCGGCAAGTTAGTCACCAAAACATACATCAAGTGGCACATGATATCGCATTGTCACCACAGATAAGCACGGCAAGACATACATCAAGTGTTCTCATAAAAGACTCAATTCAATAAGATAACTTCAAAGGGAAAACTCAATTCATCACAAGAGAGTAGAGGAGGAGAAACATCATAAGATCCAACTACAATAGCAAAGCTCGGGATACATCAAGATCGTGCCATAGAGCGAACACGAGAGAGAACACAAGAGAGAGGGATCAAACACATAGCTAGTGGTACATACCCTCAGCCTCGAGGGTGAACTACTCCCTCCTCATCATGGAGAGCATCGGGATGATGAAGATGGACACCAGTGAAGGACCCCCCCCCTCCGGTAGGGTGCCGGGAAGGGCTCCCGAGAGGTTTTTGGTGGCTACAGAGGCTTGCAGCAGCGGAACTCCTGATCTATCTTGATATTTGATGGTTTTAGGGTACGTAGGCTTATATAGGCGAAAGTAGTCGGTCGGGGGGTGCTCGAGGGGCCCACGAGACAAGGGGGCGCGCCCTCCTATCTTGTGGCCTCCTCGAGGGTCTTCTGATGTGAACTCCAAATCTCCTGGGTGATATTCTTCCAAAAAATCACGTTGCCGAAGGTTTCATTCCGTTTGGACTCCGTTTGATATTCCTTTTCTTTGAAATACTGAAATAGGCAATAAAACAGCAATATGGGCTGGGCCTCCGGTTAATAGGTTAGTCCCAAAAGTAATATAAAAGTGTATAATAAAGCCCATAATCATTCAAAACAGATAATATAATAGCATCAAACAATCAAAAATTATAGATACGTTGGAGACGTATCAAGCATCCCCAAGCTTAATTCCTTCTCGTCCTCGAGTAGGTAAATGATAAAAACAGAATTTTTGATGTGGAATGCTACCTAGCATAATTCTCAATGTAATTTCCTTTATTGTGGAATGAATGTTCAGATCCAAATGATTCAAGATAAAAGCTTATAAAACATAAAAATAATAATACTTCGAAGCATACTAACAAATAATCATGTCCTATCAAAATAGCATAGCCAAAGAAAGCTTATCCCTACAAAATCATATAGTTAGGCCATGCTTCATTTTCATTACACAAAATACTCCCATCATGTACAACCCCGATGACGAGCCGAGCAATTGTTTCATACTTTTTAACGCGCTTCAGCTTTTTCAACTCTTACGCAATACATGAGCGCAAGCCATGGACATAGCACTATGGTGATAAATGGTGGTGGTTGTAAGGACAAAAAGGGAGAAGATAATCTCACATCAACTAGGCGTATCGCCGGGCTATGGAGATGCCCATCAATAGATATCAATGTGAGTGAGTAGGGATTGCCATGCAACAGATGCACTAGAGCTATAAATATATGAAAGCTCAACAAAAAGAACTAAGTGGGTGTGCATCCAACTTGCTTGCTCACGAAGACCTAGGGAATTTTGAGGAAGCCCATCATTGGAATATACAAGCCAAGTTCTATAATGAAAAATTCCCACTTAGTGTATGAAAGTGACGACATAGGAGACTCTCTATCATGAATATCATGGTGCTACTTTGAAGCACAAGTGTGGAAAAAGAGATAGTAGCATTGCCCTTCTCTCTTTTTTTCTCATTTTATTTTTTTCTTTTTTATTTTTTTCTTTCCCTTTTTTCTTTTTCTTTTTCTTTCTTTTCTCTTTTTTCTTTATTTTTGGTGGGATTCCTTGGCCTCCTTTATTTTTATGAAGTCCGAAGTCTCATCCCGACTTGTGGTGGAATCATAGTCTTCATCATTCTTTCCTCACTGGGACAATGCTCTAATAATGAAGATCATCACACTTTTATGGATTTACAACTCAAGAATTACAACTCAAAGCTAGAACAAGATATGAGTCTATATGAATGCCTCCGGCAGTGTACCGGGATATGCAATGAATCAAGAGCAACATGTATGAAAATTGTGAAGGTGGCCTTGCCACAATACGATGTCAACTACATGATCATGCAAAGAGCAATATGACAATGATGGAACGTGTCATAATAAACGGAACGATGGAAAGTTGCATGGCAATATATCTCGGAATGGCTATGGAAATGCCATAATAGGTAAGTATGGTGGCTGTTTTGAGGAAGGTAAATAATGGGTTCAATACCGGTGAAAGTTGCGCGGTAAAATAGAGGTTAGCTAAGTGGAAGGATGAGTGTGCGTATATCCATGGACTCACATTAGTCATAAAGAACTCATATACTTATTGCAAAAATCTACTTCGCCCTCGAAGCAAAGTACTACTACGCATGCCCCAAGAGGGATAGATTGGTAGGAAAAAATTCCATCGCTCGTCCCCGACTGCCACTCATAAGGAAGACACTCAAAAGAGCACCTCATGCAACAAATTTTTCACACAACTTTTACCATACGTGCATGCTACAGGACTTGCCAACTTCAACAAAAGTATTTCTCAATTTCATAATTACCCACTAGCATGACTCTAACATTACTACCTTTATATCTCAAAACAATTATCAAGCAACATATTGATCATAGCATCCAATTCACTTCCTATGATAGTTTTCATTCAAATTACCATGCTCTTTAAGACTCTCAAAATAATATAAGTGAAGATCAATGAGTAGCTAAATAATTATGAACTATGTGAAGACTCTCTCTCATTTAAGATCTTGGTATTGTATTCAAGCAGCAAGAAAAACAAAATAAAATGACATTGCAAGGATAGCACAACTCATGTGAAGAAGCAAAAACTTAGGCTCAACCGATACTAACCGATGATTGTTGAAGAAGAAAGGTGGGATGCCTACCGGGGCATCCCCAAGCTTAGGCGCTTGAGGCTTCTTGAAATATTATCTTGGGGTGCCTTGGGCATCCCCAAGCTTGAGCTTTTATGTCTCCTTAATTCCTCTCAATCATGGTTTCTCTTTTTATCAAAAGCATCATTCACAACAAACTCAACGAGAACTCATGAGATAGGTTAGTATAAACCAATGCAAAACCTTATCATTTTATACTGTAACAAATCACTAAAATTATTATTCAACATTGCATAATAAATGTCTTTGCATATTAATACTCCTATCCTCAAATAGAATCATTAAACAAGCAAACATATGCAAAGAATGCAAACATAATAGCAATCTGCCAAAACAGTACAGTCTGTAAAGAATGCAAGAGTATCAATACTTCCCTAACTCCAAAAAATATTAGAGAAAATTCCTACTGTATTAAATTTATCAGAGCTTAATATGTAAAAATATTCAATATTATACCATTCTCTGACTTTTCTAGGGAATCTTTGCAACAGCGGTAAACTTTCTGTTTTCAAACAGCAACATGTAAACTAGCAAAATAAGCATGGCAAAGGCTATCCTTGACTTTTTTTATTGAAAATAAAGATGCAAAACATTATTCTAAGTAACAGCAAGCAAATACTATAAAAATAACATGAAGCTCCAAGCAAAACACATATCATGTGGTGAATAAAAATATAGCTCCAAGTAAAGTTACCGATGAACGAAGACGAAAGAGGGGATGCCTTCCGGGGCATTCCCAAGATTAGGCTCTTGGTTGTCCTTGGATATTACCTCGGGGTTCCTTGGGAATCCCCAAGATTAGGCTCTTTGCCACTCCTTATTCCATAGTCCATCGAATCTTTACCCAAAACTTGAAAACTTCAACCACACAAAACTCAAAACAAAACTCGTAAGCTCCGTTAGTATAAGAAAATAAAACCACCACTTAGGTACTATAATGAACTCATTCTAAATTCATAATGGTGTAACACCTACTGTATTCCAAGTTCTCTATGGTTCATACCCTTACATACTAGCCATAGATTCATCAAAATAAGCAAACAACACATAGAAAACAGAATCTGTCAAAAACAGAACAGTCTGTAGTAATCTGTATCAAACGTATACTTCTAGAACTCAAACAAATCTAAAATAAATTTATGGACCTGAGTAATTTGTCTATTAATCATCTGCAAAAATAATCAACCTAAAAGCACTCTCCAGTAAACAATGATAGCTAAACTCGTGAGCGCAAAAGTTTCTGTTTTTTACAGCAAGATCACATAAACTTCACCCAAGTCTTCCCAAAGGTTCTACTTGGCACTTTATTGAAACAAAAGCTATAAAACATGATTAATACAGTAGCATAATCATGTACACACAAAAAACAGTAAGGTTAAATATTGGGTTGTCTCCCAACAAGCGCTTTTCTTTAATGCCTTTTTAGCTAGGCATGATGATGGTAATGATGCTCACAAAAAAGATAAGAATTGAAACATAACGGGAGCATCATGAAGCATATGACTAGAACATTTAAGCCTAACCCACTTCCTATTCATAGGTATTTTGTGAGCAAACAACTTATGGGAACAATAATCAACTAGCATAGGAAGGTAAAACAAGCATAACTTCAAAATTTTAAGCACATAGAGAGGAAACTTGACATTATTGCATTTCCTACAAGCATATATTCCTCCCTCATAATTATTTTCAGTAGCATCATGAATGAATTCAACAATATAACCAGCACCTCAAGCATTCTTTTCCTGATCTACTAGCATAGAAAATTTACTACTCTCCACATAAGCAAAGTTCTTCTCATTCGGAATAGTGGGAGTATCATAAGAGACTTGAACACTAAAAATTGTTTCCACATTAAAAGAGTAATGTTCAGAAAAAGAGTAATCATAATCATGACAAGATTTGTAAATATAATCATCACTACTTTTTATAGCATAAGTTTCATCACAATAATCATCATAAGTAGCAACTTCGTTCTCATCATAATCGATTGAAACCTCCCCCAAGATAGTGGAATCACTAAATAAAGATGACACTCTTCCAAATCCACTTTCGTATTCATTACAATAAAATTCAAAATCCTCCAAAATAGTGGGATCACTACTTTCTAAAGTTGACACTCTTCCAAACCCACTTTCATCAATATAATCATCATAGGTAAGAGGCATGCTATCATCATAACAACTTTGCATATCAAAACTTGGGATGCTAAAAATATCATCTTCATTAAACATAGAATCCCCAAGCTTGGGACAAACATTAATTTCAGCAAATATATTCTCAAATATTTCATCCTCATCAAACATAGCTTCCCCAAGCTTGGGCCCTTTCATATCATAAGCATAATCACTCTCATCGTTAAAAATATGGATAACACCAATAGTATAGCAATTATCATCATCACAATGAGTAGTAGAAGCAACATCATTTGGGAGGGATACCTTTTTACCTTTGCTGCCCCTTCTCTTCCTTTTCTTCTTTACATTATGTGTGGTTTCGACCTTCTTTATTGATGGGATTGGTTGAATAGAAAGCTCCTCCTCGTTACCTGAATCATCATAAGAAATAATAGGAGGAGGTTGGGAAGTCTCTTCCCTTTCAGTAGTATTCTCTTCATCTTCTATTTGCTTTCTTTTCTTTAGGTAATTGGCAATATAAGGATTTTCAATGCAATTCACCGTACAATACAAATAAATCTTCTCTAGATCAATATCAAGGAATTTCTCATGGGCAAATTCTGGAAGGTCCTTCATTAAACGTTTCAATTCTTCGTAACCCAAAAACAAACTAAGTTCATTGTAATGTGCAAGGGAAATCAAATCATCATAATTTTTGGACACGATTCGATCATGGAATAATTTGCATAGGAGATGTAGATGACCACGTTCATTGCATAGTTCACAAGTACGGCAAAGGAAATTTAAATTTTCAGCACTCTTGCAACCATTTAGTTTATAAATGCTTATGCCTCTTGCAATATATATCTTCTCTATTTGGTGTGTTCATGCAAACATGCACTCCACAAAAGTTGACATGCTTATGAGAGATATTTTCATCATGACTAGAGCAATCATCATTAGTACTATGGATATTCAAGGAGTTCATACTAACTGCATTGCAATCATGCTCATCATTCAAAGATTTAGTACCAAGCATTTTAATGCATTCTTATTCTAGCACTTGAGCACAATTTTCCTTACCATCAAACTCACTAAAGATATTAAAAAGACGAAGCGTATGAGACAAACTTAACTCCATTTTTTTAGTTTTCTTTTATAAACTAAACTAGTGATAAAACAAGAAACAAAAAGATTCGATTGCAAGATCTAAAGATATACCTTCAAGCACTCACCTCGCAAAAAAAGAGCTTAGTTGACGGGGTGTGAGTACCGTTTACCTAGCCTTCCTGGCAACGGCGCCAGAAAAGAGCTTGATGTCTACTACACAACCTTATTCTTGTAGACGTTATTGGGCCTGCAAGTGCACAGGTTTGTAGGACAGTAGCAAATTTCCCTCAAGTGGATGACCTAAGGTTTATCAATCCGTAGGAGGCGTAGGATGAAGATGGTCTCTCTCAAACAACCCTGCAACCAAATAACAAAGAGTCTCTTGTGTCCCCAACACACCCAATATAATGGTAAATTGTATAGGTGCACTAGTTCGGCGAAGAGATGGTGATACAAGTGCAATATGGATGGTAGATAAAGGTATTTGTAATCTAAAATAATATAAACAGCAAGGTAGCAAGCGATAAAAGTGAGCGTAAATGGTATTGCAATGATAGGAAACAAGGCCTAGGGTTCATACTTTCACTAGTGCAAGTTCTCTCAACAATAATAACATAGATAGATCATATAACAATCCCTCAACATGCAACAAAGAGTCACTCCAAAGCCACTAATAGCCAAGAACAAATGAAGAGATTATGGTAGGGTACGAAACCACCTCAAAGTTATTTTTTCAGATTAATCTATTAAAGAGTTCATACTAGAATAACACCTTAAGACACAAATCAACCAAAACCCTAATGTAACCTAGATACTCCATTGTCACCTCAAGTATCCGTGGGCATGATTATACGATATGCATCACACAATCTCAGATTCATCTATTCAACCAACACAAAGTACTTCAAAGAGTACCCCAAAGTTTCTACCGGAGAGTCAAGTACGTGTGCCAACCCCTATGCATAGGTTCATGGGCAGAACCCGCAAGTTGGTCACCAAAACATACATCAAGTGGCACATGATATCCCATTGTCACCACAGATAAGCATGTCAAGACATACATCAAGTGTTCTCATAAAAGACTCAATCCAATAAGATAACTTCAAAGGGAAAACTCAATTCATCACAAGAGAGTAGAGGAGGAGAAACATCATAAGATCCAACTACAATAGCAAAGCTCGGGATACATCAAGATCGTGCCATAGAGGGGACACGAGAGAGAGGGATCAAACACATAGCTACTGGTACATACCCTCAGCCTCGAGGGTGAACTACTCCCTCCTCGTCATGGAGAGCGTCGGGATGATGAAGATGGCCACCGATGAAGGACCCCCCCTCCAGCAGGGTGCCGGGAAGGGCTCCCGAGAGGTTTTTGGTGGCTACAGAGGCTTGCGGCAGCGGAACTCCCGATCTATCTTGATATTTTATGGTTTTAGGGTACATAGGCTTATATAGGTGAAAGAAGTCGGTCGAGGGGTGCTCGAGGGGCCCACGAGACAGGGGGGCGCGCCCAGTAGGGGGGGCACGCCCTCCTATCTTGTGGCCTCCTCGAGGGTCTTCTGACGTGAACTCCAAATCTCCTGGGTGATATTCTTCCAAAAAATCACGTTGCCGAAGGTTTCATTCCGTTTGGACTCCGTTTGATATACCTTTTCTTCATAATACTGAAACATGCAATAAAACATCAATATGGGCTGGGCCTCTGGTTAATAGGTTAGTCCCAAAAGTAATATAAAAGTGTATAATAAAGCCCATAATCATTCAAAACAGATAATATAATAGCATGGAACAATAAAAAATTATAGATACGTTGGAGATGTATCAGGAACCATCATGACTTCATTGAATTCCACTTCTTGAAGAAAACTACTGTACCAGCAGTACTGCTAGCTACAGTAGTTACTCCAATAGAGGCCTCCTTTCGTTCATAGGATAGAAATTTTATAGGAATACAAAAATCATAGGAAGTGAGATGACATGCATCTCAATTCCTATAGAGAAAGAGATGCCATTTGATGCATAGGATAGGAATTTTTCCTTTGAGTCTGGGATAATTGATAACCCACAAGTGTAGTGGATCGCAACAGCTTTCGAGGGTAGAGTATTCAACCCAAATTTAATGATTCGACACAAGGGGAGCCAAAGAATATTCTTAAGTATTAACAGTTGAGTTGGCAATTCAACCACACCTGGATAACTTAGTACCTGCAACAAAGTATTTAGTAGCAAAGTAGTATGATAGTAATGGTAACAGTGGCAAAAGTAAACATAGCATTTTTGTAGTAGTTGTAACTGTAACAACGGAAAAGTAAATAAGCGAAGCACAATATGTGAAAAGCTCATAGGCATTGGATCAGTGATGGATAATTATGTCGGATGCGATTCCTCATGTAATAGCTATAACATAGGGTGACATAGAACTAGCTCCAGTTCATCAATGTAATGTAGGCATGTATTCTGAATATAGTCATACGTGCTTATGGAAAAGAACTTGCATGATATCTTTTGTCCTACCCTCCCATGGCAGCGGGGTCCTAGTGGAAACTAAGGGAAATTAAGGCCTCCTTTTAATAGAGAACCGGAACAAAGCATTAGCACATAGTGAATACATGAACTCCTCAAACTATGGTCATCATCGAGAAGTATCCCGATTATTGTCACTTTGGGGTTGTCAGATCATAAGACATAATAGGTGACTATAGACTTGCAAGATAGGATCAAGAACTCACATATATTCATGAAAACATAATAGGTTCAGATATGAAATCATGGCACTCGGGCCCTAGTGACAAGCATTAAACATATTAAAGTCATAGCAACATCAATCTCAGAACACAGTGGATACTAGGGATCAAACCCTAACAAAACTAACTTGATTACATGGTAAATCTCATCCAACCCATCACCGTCCAGCAAGCCTACGATGGAATTACTCACGCACGGCGGTGAGCATCATGAAATTGGTGATGGAGGATGGTTGATGATGACGATGGCGACGAATCACCCTCTCCGGAGCCCCGAACAGACTTCAAATCAGCCCTCCCGAGAGAGATTAGGGCTTGGCAGCGACTCTGTATCGTAAAATGCGATGAAACTTTCTCTTTGATTTTTTTCTCCGCGAAACATAATATATGGAGTTGGAGTTGAGGTCGGTGGAGCATCAGGGGGCCCACAAGACAGGGGGCGCGCCCAGGGGGGAGGGCGCTCCCCCCACCCTCGTGGACAAGGTGTGGCCCCCCTGGCCTTGATTCTTTCGCCAGTATTTTTTATATTTTCCAAACATTATCTCCTTGGATTTTTAGGTCATTCCGAGAACTTTTGTTTTCTCACAATAAACAAAACCATGGTAGTTCTGCTGAAAACACCGTCAATCTCGGTTAGTTTCATTCAAATCATGCAAATTAGAGTCCAAACAAGGGCAGAAGTGTTTGGAAAAGTAGATACGTTGGAGACGTATCAACTCCCCCAAGCTTAAACCTTTGCTTGTCCTCAAGAAATTCAGTTGATAAACTGAAATTGATAAAGAAAAACTTTTACAAACTCTATTTGCTCTTGTTGTTGTAAATATGTAAAGCCAGCATTCAAGTTTTCAGCAAAGATTATGAACTAACCATACTCATAATAACACTTAGGTCTCACATTTACTCATGTCAATGGCATAATCATCTAGCGAGCAATAATAATAAAACTCGGATGACAACACTTTCTCAAAACATTCGTAATATGATATAACAAGATGGTATCTCGCTAGCACTTTCTGAGACCGCAAAACATAAATGCAGAGCACCTTTAAAGATCAGGACTGAGTAAGCATTGTAATTCATGGTAAAAGAGATCCAGTCAAGTCATACCCAATATAAACTAATAGTAATGAATGCAAATGACAGTGTGCTCTTCAGCGGGTGCTTTTTAATAAGAAGGTGATGACTCAACATAAAAGTAAATAGATAGGCCCTTCGCAGAGGGAAGTAGGGATTTGTAGAGGTGCCAGAGCTCGATTTTAAAATAGAGATGAATAACATTTTGAGCGGCATACTTTCACTGTCAACGCAACAACTATGAGTTGGCGATATCTTCAATACTACATGCATTATAGGAGGTTCCCAAACAGAATGGTAAAAGTTTATACTCCCCCACCACCAACAAGCATCAATCCATGGCTTGCTCGAAACAATGAGTGCCTCCAACTAACAACAGCCCTGGGGGAGTTTTGTTTAATTATTTTGATTTGTTTTGATCTTTTTGATCACGGGACTGGGCATCCCGGTTACCAGCCATTTTCTCGTGAATGAGGAGCGGAGTCCACTCCTCTTGAGAATAACCCACCTAGCATGGAAGATACAGACAACCCTAGTTGAAACATGAGTTGCTCGAGCATACAAAACATAATTTCATTTGAAGGTTTGGAGTTTGGCACATACAAATTTACTTGGAACGGCAGGTATATACCGCATATAGGAAGGTATGGTGGACTTATATGGAATAACTTTGGGGTTTATGGAGTTTGGATGCACAAGCAGTATTCCCGCTTAGTACTGGTGAAGGCTAGCAAAAGACTGGGGAGCGACCAACTGAGAGAGTGATAACAGTCATGAACATGCATTAAAATTAATTCACACCGAGTACAAGCATGAGTAGGATATAATCCACCATGAACATAAATATCATGAAGGCTATGTTGATTTGTTTCAACTACATGCATGAACATGTGCCAAGTCGAGTCACTCAATTCATTCAAAGGAGGATACCATCCCATCATACCACATCATAATCATTTTAATAGCATGTTGGCACGCAAGGTAAACCATTATAACTCATAGCTAATTAAGCATGGCACGAGCAACTATAATCTCCAAAGGTCATTGGAAATATGTTTACTTCATAATAAGCTGAATCAGGAACGATGACTTCATCATATTTACGAAAACAAGAGAGGTCGAGTTCATACCAGCTTTTCTCATCTCAATCAGTCCATCATATATCGTCATTATTGCCTTTCACTTGCACGACCGAATGATGTGTATAATAATAATAGTGCACGTGCATTGGACTGAGCTGGAATATGCAAGCATTCAACTCAAGAGAGAAGACAAAGTAATATGGGCTCTAAGTTAAATAAACAATCATGCATATGAGAGCCACTAAACATTTTCAATATGGTGTTCTACTCTCGACCCCCAAAGGAAAGAAAAGAAAATAAAACTATTTACACGGGAAAGCTCCAAACAAGCAAGAAGAAGAACGAGAAATATTTTTGGGTTTTCATTTGATTACTACTACAAGCATGGAATTTAAACTAACTAATTTTTTGGTTTTTTCTTAAGGTTTATCAAACACACAAGAAGAAAGCTAGAAAAAGAAATTTAAAATAGCATGGATAATACAATGAAATAGTATGAGCACCGACAACTAGAATAATGTGTGAACATGAATGTAAAGTCGGTGAGAAATACGTACTCCCCCAAGCTTAGGCTTTTGGCCTAAGTTGGTCTATTGCCAAGGACCACGACTACTCTCCCTGGTGTACTGAGAAGTGAAATCAAGATACCACTGACTAGCCATCTCCTTCGGATCCCACTGATAAGATGATGGACGATAAGGGTCTAGTGGAGGTTCCGGCTCAGGTTCTGGAGCGGATGCTTGGCCTCGATGAGCGCACACCGCTTCCGACGAGACAAGATAATTAACTGCAGTCAAATCAAACAACAGAGGCGCATGCAGGATAATAATCTCATTGTGTTTCTTATTAAATCTCAAGTTATACAGGAGCATCTTATCATCATTATGAACAATAAACTCATGTGCTACCATGCTCTTGTAATCTAAAATGTAAGGAGGCAATATTGTCTCCTCTTTCTCATGGTGCCTAATAGGTATCTCAAAATGTTTAGCAAGACGTAAAACATAGATACCTCCAAAGATGGGGCCTTTTGTACGGTTCAGGCTTATCCGTTTAGCAATAACGGCACCCATACTAAAACTATTATCACCAAACAAGGTGTGGAATAGAATAATAATGTCAGGAACACTGAAGTTTCCACTATTTCCATGACCAATTAAGCATCAACTAGCAAATAAGGCAAAGTAGCGTAAAACAGGAAAGTGTATGCTAGAGATTCTCGCATCGGAACCCTTCTTTGGATCCCCTATAGAATGGTGTTAACAAAGCCATCCACATCTTTACGATGTGGTTCATCTAATCTTCCCTCAAAGGGTATTCTACATACCGCGCAAAAATTACGTAAAGACATTTCTTTGAATTCATCATATAAATGAAATGATACTGAAGGCGGTGACTTCTTAGGATAGTAGTAAAATTTTTGCACGAAAGTATTGGTGAGTAAGAGATACTGATCGATCTGTTCATGGAGGAAGTCGGTGAGGCCTGCATTCTCAATCAAAGAATAAAAGTCTTCATATATCCCAGCTTCTCTCAAGAAATTATCACATGGCCATTCACACGGCCGTACTTCCGCTACGTGAGGAAGATTATACTTGGCCTTTTCCTTCTATTTAGCTTGTTTTTCCTGGGAGCCTTGGCTAGAGGAGCTCCTCAAAAATCTCCTTATCATTTTCTGAAAATTTCTGAAATTTTTAGTAACTTCAAAATAAAAAGTGAACATAAATAAGCAAGATTGGTAGCAACTACTCGTACAAGTGCCTAGAGCCTATATCATGCATTAGAATTGCTTGGGACCTCATAAATTTGTCATGCAAGCTCAAGAACAGGGTCACCTATGCAGCAAAAATTTGCAATGAATAAAGCACTAGAACAAAAACTAATTGGACCAATGGAGGAGTCACATACCAAGCAACAATCTCCCGAAGCAGTTTTGTGAATGGAGCTTTGAGCAAGGAGTTCGAAAATCGCAGCAATATGAGCTAGAACTCGTGCTTGAGCTGGATGGGGACTTTTTTGGGAAGAAGATGGAGTGTGTGGGTGCAGGCATAAGTGGAGGGGGGCCATCGTGGGCCCACGAGATAGGGGGGCGCGCCCAAGCGGGTGTGGGCGCGCCCTCCACCCTCGTGGCCAGGTGCTTGCCCCCTGCAGTGTTTTCAGTGCCTAAAATCCTCAAATAATCCATAAAAATCATACTAAATTTGCAGGGCATTTGGAGCACTTTTATTTTCGGGATATTTTTTATTGCACGGATAATTCAGAAAACAGACAAATAATACTATTTTTGCTTTATTTATTCTAAATAATAGAAAGTAAAAAGAGGGTACAGAAGGTTGTGCCTTCTAGTTTCATCCATCTCATGATCATCAAAATGAATCCACTAACAAGGTTGATCAAGTCTTGTTAACAAACTCATTCCGAATAACACGGAACCGGAGAAATTTCGAATAACACTAAGTTACCTCAACGGGGATATGAACATCCCCAACAATAAGAATATCATATTATTTTTTCTTGACAGTAGGAAGAGGAAATTCAAAACCTCCAATAATGATAGTTGGATTTTTTCCAATAGAATTGATGCTATGAACTTGAGATTGTTTCCTCGAAAAGTGTACTGTATGCTCATTACCATTAACATGAAAAGTGTCATTGCCTTTGTTGCAATCAATAACAGCCCCTGCTGTATTCAAAAAGGGTCTACCAAGGATAATCGACATACTATCGTCCTCGGGAATATCAAGAATAACAAAGTCCGTTAAGATAGTGACATTTGCAACCACAACAGGCACATCCTCACAAATACCGACAGGTGTGGCAGTTGATTTATAAGCCATTTGCAAAGATATTTCAGTAGGTGTCAACTTATTCAATTCAAGTCTACATATAAATAGAGAGGCATAACACTAACACCAGCTCCAAGATCACATTAAGCAGTTTTAACATAATTTCTTTTAATGGAGCATGGTATATTTGGTACCCCTGGATCTCCAAGTTTCTTTGGTATTCCACCTTTAAAAGTATAATTAGCAAGCATGGTGGAAATTTCAGCTTACAGTATCTTTCTTTTATTTGTAATAATATCCTTCATATACTTAGCATAAGGATTTAATTTAAGCATATCAGTTAAGCGCATACGTAAGAAGATAGGTCTAATCATTTCAGCAAAGCGCTCAAAATCCTCATCATCCTTTGTCTTGGATGGTTTAGGAGGAAAGGGCGTGGGTTTCTGAACCCATGGTTCCCTTTCTTTTTCATGCTTCCTAGCAAAAAAATCTCTCTTATCATAACATTGATTCTTTGATTGTGGGTTATCAAGATCAACAGTAGGTTCAACCTCTACTTTATTGTTATTGCTAGGTTGAGCATCAACATGGACATTATCATTAATATTATCACTAGGTTCATGTTCATCACCTGATTGTGTTTCAGCATCAGAAATAGAAATATCATTGGGATTGTCAGGTGTGTCTACAACAGGTTCACTAGAAGCATGCAAAGTCCTATCATTTTTCTTTTTCTTCTTTGAAGAACTAGGTGCCTCTAAATTATTTCTCTGAGAATCCTGCTCGATTCTCTTAGGGTGGCCTTCAGGATACAAAGGTTCCTGAGTCATTCTACCAGTTCTAGTAGCCACTCTAATAGCAAAGTCATGTTTACTATTTAATTCATCAAGCAAATCACTTTGAGCTTTAAGTACTTGCTCAGCTTGAGTGGTAACCATAGAAGCATATTTGCTAATGAGTTTGAGTTCACCTTTAACTCTAGCCATATAATCACTCAAGCGTCCTATCTCGAAAGCATTATTCTTTAATTCTCTACCAACAAAAGCATTAAAACTTTCTTGTCTAGCCATAAAGTCATCAAATTCATCTAAGCATGGGCTATGAAATTTAGTAGACGGGATTTCAACTTTATCATATCTATAGAGAGAATTGACCTTTACTACCTGTGTCAGGTTATCAAGACAATGTGTTTCTTCAACATGCGGTATATTAAGACCATGTATTTCTTCAATAGGAGGTATTCTTAACATCTTTAGCTTTAATACCTTTTTCTTTCATTGATTTCTTTGCCTCTTGCATATCTTTAGGACTGAGAAATAGAACGTCCCTCTTCTTTGGAGTGGGTTTAGGAATAGGCTCAGGAGTTGGCTCAATTAGCTCAGGGATTGCCGCAGGAATTGGCTCAGGAAGAGTCCAATTGTTTTCATTAGTTAACATATTATTCAATAGTAATTCAGATTGGTCGACTGTTCTTTCCCTGAAAACACAACCAGCACAACTATCCAAGTAATCCTTGGAAGCATTGGTTAGTCCATTATAAAAGATATCAAGTATTTCATTTTTCTTAAGAGGATGATCAGGCAAAGCATTAAGTAATCAGAGAAGCCACACCCAAGCTTGTGGGAGAATCTCTTCTTTATTTTGCACAGAATTATATATTTCCCGCAAGGCAGCTTGTTTCTTATGAGCAGGGAAATATTTAGCAGAGAAGTAATAAATCACATCCTGGGGACTACGCACACAACCAAGATCAAGAGAATTAAACCAAGTTTTAGCATCACCCTTTAATGAGAACGGAAATATCTTAAGGATATAATAATAGCGAGACTTCTCATCATTAGTAAACAGGGTGGCTATATCATTTAACTTCGTAAGATGTGCCACAACGGTTTCAGATTCATAGCCATAAAAAGGATCAGATTCAACCAAAGTAATTATTTCAGGATCAACGGAGAATCATAATCCTTATCAGTAACACAGATAGGTGAAGTTGCAAAAGCGGGGTCAGGTTTCATTCTAGCATTAAGAGATTGTTGCTTCCATTTAGCTAATAACTTCTTAGGATCATATCTATCTTTGCAAGCAAAAATAGCTCTAGCAGCTTTCTCATCCATAACATAACCCTCAGGAACAACAGGTAATTCATAATCAGGGGGAGAACTTTCATCATCACTATCATCAATAATAGCATCTTCAATTATTTCATTCTCTCTAACCCTAGCATGTTGTTCATCAAGAAATTCACCTAATGGCAAAGTAGTATCACGTACAGAAGTAGTTTCATCATAAGTATCATGCATAGCAGAAGTGGCATCATCAATAACATGCGACATATCAGAATTCAAAGTAGTAGCAAGTTTAGGTGTCGCAAGCTTACTCAAAACATAAGGATAATCTAGTGCAGAGCAAGATGGCAGTTCCTTACCTCCCCTTGTAGTTGAGGGAAAAATTTAGTTCTTTCGTCTTTCAAGTTCCTCATAGTGATCAACAGATATAAATCCCAAGTGACTCAAAGAATAGAGCTATGCTCCCAGACAACGGCGCCAGAAATTAGTCTTGATAACCCACAAGTGTAGGGGATCGCAACAGCTTTCGAGGGTAGAGTATTCAACCCAAATTTATTGATTCGACACAAGGGGAGACAAAGAATATTTTAAAGTATTAGCAGTTGAGTTGTCAATTCAACCATGCCTAGATAACTTAGTATCTGCAGCAAAGTATTTAGTAGCAAAGTAGTATGATAGTAATGGTAACAGTGGCAAACGTAAAGATAGCAGTTTTGTAGTAGTTGTAACAGTAACAACGGAAAAGTAAATAAGCGAAGCACCATATGTGAAAAGCTCGTAGGCATTGGATCAGTGATGGATAATTATGTCGGATGCGATTCCTCATGTAATAGCTATAACATTGGATGACACAGAACTAGCTCCAGTTTATCAATGTAATGTAGGCATGTATTCCGAATATAGTCATACGTGCTTATGGAAAAGAACTTGCATGACATCTTTTGTCCTACCCTCCCATGGCAGCGGGGTCCTAGTAGAAACTTAAGGATATTAAGGCCTCCTTTTAATAGAGAACCGGAACAAAGCATTAGCACATAGTGAATACATGAACTCCTCAAACTATGGTCATCACCGAGAAGTATCCCGATTATTGTCACTGCGGGGTTGTTGGATCATAACACATAATAGGTGACTATAGACTTGCAAGATAGGATCAAGAACTCACATATATTCATGAAAACATAATAGGTTCAGATCTGAAATCATGGCACTCGGGCCCTAGTGACAAGCATTAAACATAGCAAAGTCATAGCAACATCAATCTCAGAACATAGTGGATACTAGGGATCAAACCCTAACAAAACTAACTTGATTACATGGTAAATATCATCCAACCCATCACCGTCCAGCAAGCCAACGATGGAATTACTCACGCACGGTAGTGAGAATCATGAAATTGGTGATGGAGGATGGTTGATGATGACGACGACGACGAATACCCCTCTCCGGAGCCCCGAACAAACTCCAGATCCGCCCTCCCGAGAGAGATTAGGGCTTGGCGGTGGCTCCGTATCGTAAAACACGATGAAACTTTCTCTCTGATTTTTTCCCCGCGAAACGTAATATATGGAGTTGGAGTTGAGGTCGGTGGAGCATCAGGGGGCCCA
>NC_041387.1:148556624-148584235 GCF_002162155.2 Triticum dicoccoides | reverse complement strand
GACAGGGTGTGGGCCCCCTGGCCTTGATTCTTTCGCCAGTATTTTTTATATTTTCCAAAAGTTATCTCCGTGGATTTTCAGGTCATTCTGAGAACTTTTGTTTTCTGCACAATAAACAACACCATGGTAGTTCTGCTGAAAACAACGTTAGTCCGGGTTAGTTTCATTCAAGTCATGCAAATTAGATTCCAAAACAAGGGCAAAAGTGTTTGGAAAAGTAGATACATTGGAGACGTATCAATAATGTACTGGTAATTTGCTCTAAAAACTATAGTAGTAACTAGTAGTACTGGTACATGCTCGTACTCAGACACACACACACACACTAACTACTAGTACTACTACTTCTCACATGCTGGCCAGACGCCATCGTTCTCCTTCCCGGCTTTGTCAGCGACACCCCACCGTGCTTGGATCTCCGTCGACCTCTCCGCAGCAGCGCGTGCGTCCTCTTCTTTCTTGCGGCGGTGGGCCTCTCTTTTCTTGAGTGCCTTTTGACTTTTCCGCTCCCTGTGTGCAGCTTTGGCCGCCTCTTGCTCTACCACCCATTCGGCCTTGGCAGCTTCAAATTCCTCCCACATAGGTGTGAGGTCGCGAGCGGTGATGAACTCGGCATGGTGGGATGCCATCGCTTCCCTACCATTTTGTGTGTGGTCGTGGGCGGCGAGGAACTCGGCGCGGCTGGATGCCATCGCTTCCTTACCGGTTAGTGTACGGTGCGGTGGCATGAACGACGCTTGATGAGAGCTCTGGGGTGGAGTGGCCGGACAACCGTATAGTACATTGGTTTGTCAAGAGCTCAAGGACAGAAGACAAAGGAAATTTGTATTCCCCTTCAATCCTGGTCATTTATTACCGAGTAAAATGCATTGGCGGTCATTGAACTTGTCTTGATAGCTCACTTTGATCATTGTATACTAGATATGGTGATTATACGGTCACTGGCTCAGTGTATAGCTCCGTATTTGTCTGGTTGACCAGTTAAACAGTCCGCATGCGCCTCATTAGCTTGTGTTCGTTATCTATCTACGCGGGTCTACCTGTCAGTGGAGAAAGAAATAAAAACCATAATTATGCGTATGTGGGGAATCAAACCACGGACTTGTCGCTGCAACGCACACTCGTCGGCCAAATGAAAATGAAATACTTTGCATCAGACTCTCACACTCACGCTATCAAAGCATGCTAATGCATGCACGTTGCCCTCTCAATCAAAGTCCTGCTCATGGCGCAACACAAACGGCGAGCCCATCACCTGTGCGCCCCGGCGGTGCCTGACATTACTATTTAGATGTTTGATGGAGGCCTACACGAACGCTGAGCATGTATTCACCTAGCTCAACACCAACAGACATACTCGGGAGCAACTTGCTCATGTATATCGTCCATCACAACGACAATCTATAAAACAGCCTAGCTAGATAGGGTACTATGGTACAGGGTATGTACTATCATGAGCAACTGATCTTAGTGCCACTGCACACATGAGCGTGTGTCTGATCAATTTGTCCATTATTCGTAAGTTATGCATGGTTGTGTGGTGTCTAATGGTGGTCGTTGAAGGCTAGCTGGCGGCAAGAGCGGTTGCATGGATGCCTGGTTGTCAATACGTGCCGCATATGCTTCAAAGGCTCGTCATCCATGAGTTCACACTTTAGCACCACGCTAGCGTCTGACTGCCCTAGCCTACCGAAATCCCTTCCATCGCTAGCGCATGCTTCCCGCCTGAAACGGTTACCGTCTCTCCAGAACGTCAATGCCGCATTCACCACACTTAACTGCAGGTGTAGTTGGTGTGTCACTGACATGCGGGCCAGATGCCCGTTGGGCCCACATGTCAGTAACCCAATGCACCTGCAGTTAAGTCACTGAAGCAGCATCCGCATTCACGCCTGACGAACCTACTCCGGTGCCAGCCGTCCATCCGTCTTCCGCGGCTCATTGCCATTCGCCCGCTGTATTAACTTGAGCCCTAGCTCCTAGCCATAGCCAAAGACCCACACTCATTCTCCTCTAGTCCCTTCCTTCTGTCGGCACCACTCCAACCATGGCCTGCTGGCGCTCTGAAGCTCTCTTGGACGTACTATCGCAAGAGCAGGTGAAGGACATTGGCGGCTCCGCTCCGGGCACGCTCCAAAGCTCTCTTCTACATATTGTCGTAGGAGCAGACGAAGGAGATCGCCGGCACCTCCCCCCTGGCCGCCCTCCGCCACCACGACCATGAAGTCGGTGCGTGTGCGTGGGCGCAGCCGACAGCGAGGAAGAGTAGTACATGGTAGGTCGCCACTGCTCTGGTCCCAGGAAGGCCACCGCTACTCCACTCAGTCGACGCCAAGCTTGATGGGGTAAACATCGGCGGACGATTAGCCGCTTGACGGAGATGTGGAGGCGGAAATCTTCAAAACCTTGTGCTCCGGAGGAGGAGGTTATCGAGGTGGATGAGGAGGAGGCAAAGGCAATGGCCGGCTTTCTCGGGTTCATGGCCGGACATGGTGGTCGGGCACCGGTGGTCGTTTAGATTAAGTTTACAGTAGGTTTTAGTACGGTTTGTGCGAAATATGTAATGAATTTCATTCAGTTTGTAGGAAAAGTTTTCGAAATGTAATGTATTTCATCCAGTTAAGTTGAAATTTTCTTTGTTTGCACGAATTTCGTCCGGTTAGTTCATATAGTTGTCGAAAGGTATGCGGGCAGCATCCGATGGCATCCATCAGTGTCCTCGGATAGATGCCGGTGTAAATTTGTGGGCTAGCACTGGAGATGCCCTAACTATCATGCTATAATTGCTAACAGTGCTCCATTATTTGGTAGGGAACAGTTATCCCTTGATCAAAATCAGATCCGCGGTGTTTCGCACTCCTCCCACGTAAGAGTGTAAACTCTTGCTTACATAAAAATGGAGCAAGTGGAGGGCACTGTAGCGCGTCATATCACTCAAACTAGCCCGCCTAACAAGCGGGAAAGCACCGCCCTCGTCAATTTGTTCTGGATTTCTATCAATAGATCACGCAAAAATGTTACACTTTGCAAGTTCTAAAGGAAAAGGCGACACACTTACGACTCGTACGCATCGCACCCCCGACAGTCCGGCTCGCACGCCGCTCACCAGAGGGGACACCGTTGTCTTGCAATTTCACTGACATGTGGGACTGCAATTGAATAAACCGTCGATAGTCGGAATCTAATCGCTCGCGGGTGTCGGCTGAGAAGAGACAGACGGGGGAGGGAGAAGAGATCGCCCGCCCACCGCGCACGGACTCCAAGAAATATATGGTGACAATGTGAGGTGGGCCATGCGGGAGTCCGGACCGCTTCCATGCCCGCTTTTGACCGCCCTGGCCCCTCAGACCAGCTGCCCGCCGCATGCGTGCATAGCAAATACTCCAGTTGTCGGTGTCAAAACCGGCAGATCTCGGGTAGGGGGTCCCGATCTGTGCGTCTTAGGCTGATGGTAACAGGAAGCAAGGGACACAATGTTTACCCAGGTCCGGGCCCTCTCGATGGAGGTAAAACCCTACTTGCTGCTTGATTAATATTGAAGATACGAGTAGTACAAGAGTAGATCTACCATGAGATCGTAGAGGCTAAACCCTAAGAGCTATCCTATGATGGTATGATTGTAATTGTGATCGGCCTTCTAAGGACCATCCTCTCCGGTTTATATAGACACCGGAGAGGGCTAGGGTTTACATGGAGTCGGTTACAAAGAAGGAAAAATAATATCCGGATCGCCAAGCTTGTCCTCCACGCAAAGGAGAGTCCCATCCGGACACGGGCAAAAGTCTTGAGTCTTGTATCTTCACACTTCAATAGTCCAAACGATGCATATAGTCCGGCTATCCGGATACCCCCTAATCCAGGACTCCCTCAGTAGCCCCTGAACCAGGCTTCAATGACGATGAGTCCGGCGCGTAGTCTTGTCTTCGGCATTGCTAGGCGGGTTCCTTCTCCGAATACTCCAAGGTTATTATCGAACACATAGACCGTGTCCGGATCTGCAAAATGATCTTCACATACCACCGTAGAGAGAATGATACTTCAGCTGACGACTTTTAGACGACGTGGTATGCCATTACAGCCAGGTCATTATTCGAACTGTTTTTCCCACAACCAGCCACAGTGCGTATTGCGGGGCGTTTTCCTTGACACGTCTTGTCAAAGCAGAGATCATGTCCCCTTATCACAGGATTCTCATCAATACGGGTATGGGTAATCCAACTGCACTGCTAATCGTGGCGAGCGGGAGGTGAGCGGGTTCCACCAGGCAAGTGGGGAGGCGCAAAAAGCTTTTACCATCCCTTATAAAGAGATAAGGTCCCTTCCTCTTTACACGTGCCTTCTCCTTCCGCTAACTCGTTCCCCTCTACTCGAGCCCTAACGGCCAAGCCTTCTTCTTTTCCATCGAAGAGAACTTTTCCACAGATGTTCGGATCCAGAGCAAGAGGTAGATGGATGGCCTCTACCGTCCGGGAGAAGGGTAACAAGAAGCTCCGGGAAACCGGGTATCTGGCCAAGAAGATTGACCACCATCTCCCACCGGTGGGACAGGTCGTCCCTACTCCGGAGCCTCACGAGAGAGTCGTGTTCCTTCCCCATTTTGTGCGTGGGCTCGGGTTTCCCCTCCACCCATTTGTCCGTGGAGTTATGTATTACTATGGGATTGATTTTCATGATCTTTCCCCCAACTCTTTTCTCAATATCTCGATGTTCATCATCATGTGCAAGGCCTTTCTCCGAATTCCGGCTCACTTCGGCCTATGGTTGAAGATTTTCAATGTGAAGCCCAAGGTGGTAAGTGGAGAACACACCGAGTGAGGCGGTGCCACGGTGAGCAAGATGCCCAAGGTCGTTTGGCCGAAGGGCACTTTCAACGACTCCATCAAGGAGTGGCAGCAGAAGTGGTTTTATATCATCGAACCACGCGGCAAAAAGTGGGCTGCAGCTCCTGAGTTCAGATCCGGAGCTCCACTGCGGCTCACGTCCTGGCCCAAGAAGGGCCCGAGCTGGTCCTCATCCGATGAGCTATCACTGCTCCTGACGCGCGTTCGGAGCATGGTTGACAAGGACATCAAACTCGTCGATGTAGTCCAGGTGATGCTAGTTTACCTGGTTCTACCTTGTCAGCGTCGAGCCTGCACTTTGTGGGAGTTCGACCCAACCGAGCACCAGACCCTTCAGGAGCTCTATGACTCCTCCCACAAGGATATGTGGAAGGTGCTCTTCAAGTCCGGCAAATCATGGCCGGACTCTGCTGAGGACCGGGGGTATCAATTATCCCATTCTCCAAGCCCAGTAAGTTACAGTCACGCTCTGTCCATGCATTCTTCAGTTGGCATGTCATGAGGGAGACATTTTAATCGTGTTTCATCGTGACCCCAGGGATGGATTAAGAAGGTGGAGCGGATGCATTGTCTGGCCCCACTGCCAGAGGAACCGACCGGACCTCTTCTAATGAAGATGCTGGTCCCCGTGCCTTACGAGGCGCCAAAGAAGGAGGACTCCAAGAAGGTCAAGAAGACCCAGAGTGGCCTCCGTCGCCGCGAGACTTCAGACGTCAAATCCGAAGACTCCAGCGACGCTCCTTCTTCCGAATATGAAGAGGAGGAAGCAGAGGAGGGCGAGCCTCACTCTGTAGGTGGGAAGAAATGCGCGGCTTCCCCGTCCCTGGAGGCCGAATCACCTGAGAGGGGGAGAGGTTCCCATCCAGAGGCATCCACCCTGGCTGCCGACAGCGGCCCGGAGTGGGATCCTAGGGCCCAGCCCCTAGAAAAATCATAAGTAACCTAATCCCTAATGCGCCTATGCATTCAGGGTCGTCTGAGTATAGTAGTTTAAACTGTCGCCATATCTCGTAGAGCCCGGCGAGATCTCCTACCGGACAGTCAGCATCGGAGGATTTGTTGAGTTCAGATGTTGTGGCGAGTGAGACGCCTCCGGAGGCTCTTTTTTCGGAGTCCAGGCGCGACACCGAGGTGTCGTCTCGAGGAGACCCCGAGCCGGATAAGGTCCTGGAGACCTCTAAGGCTCCAGGATTAGGCGAGCGGCCATCCTTCAAGGAGGGAGGTTTGCCTACTCTGCCGCAACCTCTGTCTATGCAGAGCTGTGGGGCAGTCTATCGACAGCGTTGAAGAACGCGTCTATCATCAATGAACATAGGACTTTTATGGGTGCAGTGGTTGGAAAGATTCAGTCTGCCGAAAGTGGGCTGAATGAGTCCTGCCTTGGCCTTATAAAGGCTTTTGAGGTATGGTTTCTAAGGAAACTTTGAGGAATCATCATAATATGAGTAGTAGCCCCTGATACAGTGTCCGACAAAAGATAGAGAGCCGGGCAGGGGATCAACTCCTCTTTTCGTGTGAACCCTTGTTAATGACGTGTACCTCTTTGTTTCAAAACAGGCGTCTACGGAGAAGATGGCCGCATATCAGGCGGAAGTGTCCGTTCTAAAGCAGAGCCTGGCACGGGCCGAGGAAGAACTTGGCCGTGTGAGGAAGCAATTAGAGGAGAAGCAAGGTATGTTTAAACATTGTCTTGCATTAGGCACGAATGAGTAATTGTGCCTATTGAAAAGTATTTATGTTATACGCCCTAGGAGCGAGTGCCAAATATGAGGCGCTGAAGAAGGCAGTGGCTCATGCCCACGAGAGGGCTACCACCAAGCAGGCGCTTCGTGAAAAACACGAGGCCAGGGTCATCACAGCTGAGCGGGAGCTCCAGGGGGCTGTGACAAAAAGCGAGAGCTTGGAGCAAAGTCTAGTAGGGAAAGAATCCGAACTTGCCCAAGCTCTCCAAGCCGCGGAAGATGCTCGGGAAGAAGCCCGAGGTGCTGTACGGGACATTCAGGAGGCATGGAAAGTTGCGGCTGGTAAGGCCTATTGTATCTATGGCCATTATTGCATTATAGTGTGGAGAACTCTAAGCGGCAAGCTGAATTCTTGATTTTACAGGGGCGTTTGCGTATCTGCCTCGTAGCATATCAGATGCTGCCAATTTTACCGGACCGAGGAGAGGGAGTCTGCGCAGAGGAACTTCTGGTCGCAGTATTTGGCGCTGAACTATCCGGTGCCTTTTATCGATCAGCTGAAGCAGCTGGTCGAGCTGCACCAGGCTGCCGAACTAGCCATGAAGGACTTGGTTATCCGGCTGTGGCCTGTAGAGCCAATTCCAAGCAGTTACTTCGGACTCGTGAAGCGGATTGTGGGCGCCTGTCCTCGGCTTGATTCTATCAAGCGATTAGTCTGTATAGAAGGTGCGCGCATGGCGCTTGCCCATGCAAAAGTGCATTGGGGGAAGCTTGATGCGGAGAAGCTGATAACTGAGGGGCCATCGGAGGGTAAGGAGCATCGCAAGCCCGAACTGTACTATGAAGGTGTACTGAAGGGGGCCCGCCTGGCGGCGGATAAGTGCACCAAAGACATTATATTTCCCTGAAGGCATTCTTGCCAATATTTGTAATATGGGATAATGACACTTTTATTATGTATTGCCTATTCTGTGTGATCATATGTTCTTCCCGCGCGGCTGTTTATTGTATGTAAATTCTGAGAGTTGGCCAGTCGTCGGCTTCAGCCCCCACATGAGAAGTACGGGGGTGTTTGGGGTATTTCTGAACACACTTTATCCCATGGTTCGGTCCTTTTAAGGAGGTGTTTCTCACCACGAACCAGGCAATCGGACTATATATGGCTTTACCACTCTCACTTAGCCATAGGAATTCGAGTATGGTCGGCGCAGCCCCTAGTGTTCGGAAAGCCAAACTAGGGGCTCGATTGGCGCCTGATCGGAAGACCGATTGGTCGCAATATGCATTTTATAGTGGCGTTATGCGGAATAAATATTTAAGGATTTTGCAACCTCTCGAACAGCTGACCAGCTCTCGTGGCATCATGACAGTCGGTTTTCAGCTTTCTCTACTAAGGTGCTCGTCCGGCAGAACCGGGACACAATCGCAGTAGTTCTCCTAGCGCTACCTTAGCCGACGGAACGGAACGTAAGGTACCAAAACATGGGAGCCGGGCAAACCCAACCAATGACCCAAGACATGATTCGGAGCTGATGCATATAGTGCCATAAGTTCGGGGTGCCGAGCGACCGAAAAGGTGGTCGAACTTTAGTGCCGTATTGTGAAGACCCTGGCATAACCGGGCGTAACACGAAGCGTGGCTGCGGTTTTGTGGCAAAAAGGCGTCGATGTTAAACAACAGTCGGTACGTGTTATTTAAGTCTACGCATTGTAGTAGGATGATATGTCTATGTATATGAGTGCGATTTATGATTATGAAAAAGGAATCATTTTTGGCGGAACCTGTGATGGTCGGACTGGAGGGGGCTGTGAATGGATCGAAAGTGAATCCAAACTGCCTTCTACCTGCATGGTCCTATCCTTGTGTGTCCGGGCCGATTCCACACCGCCAATCCTGTTCTGCATAAAAGTTAGTTTGTGAAGGTAAATGGTTGGAGGCAGCCGAGCGTCCTCCCGTGGTTGGTCTAAAGGTTCCTGATCGGACCCTGGTGACCTCAGCCGCTATTCTGAGGAGTAGCCCGGACTCCTCAGTTGGTGCCCGGATAGTTGGCCGTCATATCAAAATTGATAGGCATGCACGACTTGTTACTCCGGCAGTTGTATGATTTCCGCTCTAGTGGCGGGGTTTGGCCTTGTGGGTAGGCGTGAGTATATCACTGGTGTTGGCCTTACGGCTTACCACGTGGAATCTAGCCAGCGTGGTTCATCCCGTTAGCAGACGGTGATTTACCGTATGAGGGGAGTGCGCCTATGGCGTGGCATTTTTTGGTTATCTGAGAACAACCGTTAGAGCGATGGGCCAATGAACTTGGCCTTTGCACCGAACACCTTATAGAAGGTGTTTATTTGTAGATTTATGCCCGCAGGGGCTTTATGTGTTATTGAGCCCTTGGACTACTAGGTCTAGGGTTACGGCAATTGAGTTGCCGTGGTTTGTATGATAGGGGACGATCGGCCGTACTGTTGTGCCCTGGGGGTCTCTTGACTGGATGCCTTCCTTCATTGTTTCCGGCACACGGCCGGTCGCTTTGTCTTGAAGATCCGGCATTATCTATTGTTATGTTTTGCCGTCCTTCTTGGAGTACCGTGAATTTCACACGGTTGATCAAGTTTCTGGCTCGGGCCGAATAGGCTTGAGCTGTTCTTTGTCCGTTGACCGGACTGGGATTTGCTGAACTTGGCACCAGCTTCCCTGACTTGACGTTTATGGCCACTGCACTGAGGATTGAGGATGCCTCTTCGTGTATCCTTCTTGTTGTCTTGGACTGTAGTGGTGTGCGGGCGTCGGGTTGTGTGCCTTTGGATCGCCTGCTTAGGTTGAGGTAGCCCATTGTGCCGCGTATACCCTTTGTTAGGGCGGTCGAGTCCGTACTTTTCGGTGGCCAGGATCTTGGTCCACCTATCCATTAGCAAATCCTGGTTAAAACTAGTAATGGCGCACTGTCCATTGGTGCGCCATTACTAACAATTTTTTTGTTTTTTTTTCAAAACTACTAATGGCGCACGTTGGGTGTGGTGCGCCATTACTATGTCAACTAGTAATGGCGCACTATCCCACGGTGCGCCATTAGTAACATTTTTTTTTTCAAAACTACTAATATATTACTAATGGCGCACCTATATGTGGTGTGCCATTGCTATATAGCAATGGTGCACCACATACATGGTGCGCCATTAGTGTCCATATTATCTATAGCCCTTTTCCTAGTAGTGAGCCCGTCTCTACATGTGCTCCTAGGTATAAAAAAACAATTCTAAAAAAAGAGGCATAAAAAATTGTGTTTAAAAAAAGAAAGGTAAAAAACATTTGAGAGGAAATAGATAGAGAGAAAGTGAGAAAAAGTTGTAACCTTGTAGCCAACCTTATAGTCAACAGTATGGTAGTATTACATGAGGAAGGAGGGAGTGGTGCACATGCTAAGTTCACTGGGCTGCCGTGTTTTACACTCCTCCATCGTAACAGTGGGGACAATAGCTTTCATCAAAAATAAACAATGAATACTCGTTGCTCCTCCTCTATATCGAAAAGAATACTTTCATTGGCCGACATGTGGGACGTCCACCATCCTGGTCCACCCGCCATGCACAAAATTATCCTGGTCTACCCCGATCGTATCGCAGGCCCAACCTTTTCCACTGTAAGTTGGTCGGACGAAGGAATCATCATGACTTCATTGAATTCCGCTTCTTCGAGAAACTTACTATACCAGCAATACTGCTACCACACGCGAAGACTGGACGGCACTGTACCATGTCATATCACTAAAACTCACTAGGCCATCCTAAAAAAAACCACTAGGCCAAACTAGCCCGCCTATAGGTCATCTATTTTGGAACGGAGGGAGTACGTCTCAGTACTGCTATGATTTTGTGTTGTATGTCTCTGTACTTTTGCTACAATTTTCCTACCCTATGAACCAAATGAGGCTTGAATGTATCTGTGTCGACTAAGCCTGCAATTTTAGGAGCTTGGGCTATGTGACGATGGATAAGTATAAGCGTACCACGAGCTCATCAGCCCCAACGTTTCTCTTCGGTGAGTGTTTTGCAAGTACTATAGCTCGCATAGTAGCTAGCCTACTAACACCAAGAATCATCAAACAAGCCCTGCTGATATGATAAATAGTTGAAACTTACATCTAAGCATGCCATATATTACATCAAAAGCTGGTGAGGATACATCTGTTTCCATAACTCAGAGAGGGTTTGCATGATTCACTATCCAACAAAAGTAGCAAGTACCGCCCACACAAGGCAATGCACTAGCCCTAAGATGGTTTGATAACACGCATCGTTCAGGTAATTAAACACAGGGCAATGTAAACTACCCTGAAGGATTAGCGCGACCAACTATTTCTTGTCATCTATCTCTCCGGCAATGACCACAGTCCCCGACAGCGGCATGGTAATTGATCTCTAGGGCTATGTCCACAGGACTGACCGCGACATCGGAATCGATCTCTGGGGCGATGTCCACAGGATGGACAGCGGCATCAGAATCGATCTACGGGGCGATGCCAACAGGACGGACCGCGACATTGAAAACGATCTCTGGGGCGTTGTCCACAAGACAGGCCGCAACATCGGAATCATCAAGGACGTCCACCGGCACCTTCACAACCCTAACATAATGGCAAGCACATTACAAATAATCAAAAACCACAACTATGGTAATAAGCCATTATTTTTTACCTTGTGCAGCTCACCGGGGGATCCCATCCATCCGGGGGCCATCTCCTCGTCCTCGATGGGGGGCATCACCTTGCAAGGGGAATACTGCTTCTGAACGGCGAATATCTCCTCAAACTCGGCCTTGAGCCTGACATAGGTGGCCATTAGAGTTTCTGGGGTAGGCACGGTGGGGCCCTTGCTGTTCTTCCAACTTTCTTTGAGGAGTTCCTCTGCCAACATCGTCAACTCTTTGGCCAGTGCTTGTTTCTTGGAGTTCTTCGTCTCCATGGGTTGGCCCACCAACATGGTCAACTCGTTGGTCGGTGCTTGCTTCCTAGAGATCATTGTCTCCAGTGGGTTGTCCGTCAGCAACTCTTTTCCTAGTGCTCCAGGATCCATCAATGAACTGACAAACAAAAAGCAACCAAAAGGAAACCACAATCGTAATGAAAACGGGAAAAGAATAGGCTGTGAGAATCGGTCGGTGCTTTGCAAAAAGAAGATTCTTGGATTGAAAATATAGCAGCATCACTGATTCGCCCACCTTTCGTTCGTCGGTACAGAAGAAAAATGGCAGAAGTGAGTAGCCTGGAGTGAGGTTTTCTTCAAGAAAGGGGAGAAAGGGCTTCAACGAGCGTTCCAGTGAAATGATGGTTGCTTTGTCCAGTCCAACTTCGAGGCCACTTTACCACTGCTGGTAAAGGTGTGGGTTTTGTGATATGACGGGTCATGACGGACACACTGGGGTGACCGATGAGTCTCGACTGTAGCACCTCGCTGTGATTTGGTGGATGGCACGCGGGCCCGGATGCTTTGATGCCCCGCATGTAGATAGAGCGGCTAGTCATATAGGAGTGCTCAATATTGTGCACTGTGACCAAGGCGGAGAGGAAAACGAGAGAACTACGTAATTAATGTATGAGTTTAATTAGTGTAGTTTTGTAAAGTACGAGATACACTCCTCCAATCGCAAAATGCCTTGGTTGATGAGATTTGAGATTTGAGCCCTATAAACCGGAAGGGAGGGAGTACTGCACGCGGTGTAGTCTAGTCACTTATTGAAATCTCTAGAAAGGCAAATACTCCTTTCCGGTTTACAGGGCTATACTAGCAAGTAGTACTAGTACTACAATAGTGGGCTCAAATAGTAATTTTGTCTCATGCAACATGCAAGAGCATGGCTATATGCGTGCTCCAAGGCACCGCACCACGCCCCACCCCTACACAAAGACTGCCATGCAAGCATTCGCAACTGCCACATTCGGGTTGCGCTTGGCTCTTCGCCTCTTCGAGAAGATGAACAATGATGTTACTCCTACTTCTACAGTATCGAATCCACTGCTGCATGTTTGTCCACCTCGTGCAGGAGGGATAGCGTGTAGCGAAAGCTTCTACTAGTCCTGCCAGCCACCATGCTCATGCGCGAGGGAGGGACGCAGCTTCATTGACTTACTACTCCTGCCTTTGCATCTATGACTGGTGGACCCAATAGGTGGTTGGCCCACCTGTCATGCAGCCAAAGGCAGGTGCAGTTAAGGCACCAGAGCACAGTCCGCGAGGGAGAGGGCATTGTAGTAATCAAACTTCTCGGTCTTGTATGAGTTGACGCGACACATCAAAGCACTGCACTTGATATAAGTCTTTTTACACATTTCAAATGGACTACAATACACAGATGTATGTAGACATATTTTACTTCGTATGTAGTCACTTGTTGCAATCTCTAAAAAGACTTATATTTGGAAATGGAGGGAGTACAACGCATGCATGCATGCCATGACTTTCCTTTTGATACTTGCATGTGTTGATTTGATGCACCTTGCCAAATTTTGACTATAAATTTAACTAACCAAATTTTCATGCATGTCACAAAAAATTACGGGGCTGTTTGGATTGTGACTATGTTTGTCTTATGTTGCCACATTATTTTTCCCACACTTGCCACACTTGCCTAACTTGAGTTGCTCAAATTGTTAGACACACTTTGGCTTGCCTAAGGGAATCTTGCCACACTTTTTGTGTCTATGACATGTGGGGTTCACTGCTAATAAAAAAATTCTTGTCTTACGTGTGGCTAATAAAAAAGACTTATATTTAGGAACGGAGGGAGTAGAAAATATAAATAATAATGCATGTTGGGGCAACCCATGTTTCCGATAATTTTAGCCGTGGGCTTGTTCACAATTTTTACGAGGGGGTGGTTGTTCATTTATTGGAGGGACTTGTACCAGACTTGAATGATACAAAGTGCGACCTGGCACACCGTAACACCACTTGGAACAAGCAGGTAGCTATCTCAAAAAACAATAAACAACTAAAAAACGGCAACCTGGCACGTAGTACACAATTTTAAATGATTGTTTTGATGGAGTGGAAAAGGAAAACTACCCCACTACGTATATATAGGCCGGAGCCTCCGTGCTTGCTTGCTAGGGTTGCTCTATTCACACACTCATCCTCTCCAGATCTAAACAAGGTAGGGGTGGTAACACTGTCTTTATCCCTTCAAAAAACACTGTCTTTCTATCCTCACCGCTGGTTACAGATCCAGACGTATCCCCATCCGCCGGTGAAGGGGAGGAGGGGCAGCGTTTAGGCCGTTGTCGACAGCGAGGGAGGAGACCCACTGTCGGCCGCATTGTTATCTCTGGCCGAGCGCCGACGCGGGAGGTCCTCCTATCCCTTCATCGTTGCCCTAGTGTGGGCAGATCCGGCCTCCCACCGCCCACCTATCCACATCCCCACGACCTTCAGGTATATCTTCCTTCGAAACCGCCTTAGCTCTACTTCCCCAGCTCGCTACGTTGCTGCATGTGCATCATTTTCTACCTCTTAGCCCCTCTCGATCGGATGGTCCAATGTCACCTATTATTTTTCTTCTATTGTTAGAGGTAAAGCTACTTCATGGAGTCGAATCTTGTACTTGGTTCAAACAAGAAATAAAGTGGGGGTGGGGGAATTTAGTATGTACCCCCTCCGTCCCATAATATAAGAACATTTTTGACACTAGTGTAGTGTCAAAGACGTTCTTACATTATGGGATGGAGGTAGTACATCGGACTTGGTACAAACAGGAAGGAAAAGGGGGTAAAAGTAGTACATACTAGTCATCCAACCGGTCTCTTGGTTGAAAAGGGAAATATAGGGGTAACACTATACAAAGTGGTATGACCAGGACTAGATTTGCTATCCACACATAGGAATAGGTGGCTAGAGTGAACAAAAATGGGACCAACCCAGATATGTTTCTTGGATGTTTGTTTCTCGAGGCAACAAACTATGAATCACCACTTTATGCCCCTGTTTAGGTACATGGTGCTGGACTGCTGGTGCACCCACTATCCCATGCCCTTATACAAAATATTTAGTTGTTCTTAATCTAATGTCCCTGGTAAAATGAAGCCATGCCACTGTTATAAGCCATGACAAGTTTAGCCAAATGTTTTTGCCTGTAATTGTTTGAGACTCTAACTGTTTCCTTTGTAGCTTTTTGTGCAAACAGGGATATCCATTTCACCTGGTTGCTGTTGTGACCTTTTGGTGCACTGCATAAAACTCTTCTTAAAAGAAGTGACTTTTGTGCTGTTTAACTGGAATGTCAGAATGGAACAGTTGGTTCATTTCGGTGGAACTGCACAAAGGGAGATCTTTGTTCCAATCCGCATCATCCATATTGGCGCCATAACCTTCCTTTAGGTAAGAATGATATTTAATGCATGTGTTCATCTCTATTTTGCGACTGCCATGAGAAAATAATGCTATTTTTTACTAGTACACTTGTACTCCCTCGCTGACAAAACCAATTCCTAAATAGAAGGCCAATCATGTACTTGGTTTCACCAACTGGTGAGGAGAAAGAGAAACAGAGCATGAAGAGGAGGAAGAAGAAGAATAAATAGTGCCAAGTCGATCTTGCTGAAGCTAGAGGCCTCGGTCGAGGCCATTCAAGGGCTTCAGCAACGACTACCTTACATGTGGGACGATCCTCCAGGGATCCCTTCCACTTCTGATGTCTCACTTAATTAATTAGGAGTACTTAAGTACCACTAATTTATTGCTGCCTAATTTTCCTGTCGGAGTTAAACAAATCTTTAGTAGCACCCTATGCTGAATCATGTACGTGTGTATGTTTGTTTATGGAGGTGAATCATGTGGTGGAGCAGGGATGGAATATTATTAATGTCATGACATAATAGTGCTAATGTTTTGCATCTCAATTTATTGCCATTGGTTCAATGAGGCAATGTTTTGCGTATTGTCCATCATGAATTTGATGCTACTGTTAGAGTAATATGCTAATGTCTTTCTATCCTTTCTCATTAAGCTAATGAAGGTTTCGCCTTGTTCTTACTTGTGCAAATAGGGATCATGTTGTGCCAATCATTCATTTTAGTGGAACTACACAAGACAATACAATGAACTGTATCCCAGCCAGTGCTTTAACTTTGCTGGAAGTTCTTGATAATCTTTCGATATAATCTCAGCACTAGTAAACAAGAGTGATTTCAACCATACATTTGAAGTGCACAAAAATATAACTATTGAGTGATTCCAGTGAGTGCTTTATCATCTCTTATGGGACTACATGAATAAGCTTTTTTCCTTAGGTTGGTACGGGCCTAAGGCCTTCATCCATATTAGTTTGTTGTCATCTATATTTGTATCGTGCTACTGTCATGAGAAACTCCTTTATCTTTGCACGTTAAAGTTTTGCAACCTATGATACATGGCAATGCTTTGAGTGTTGAGCTAATTAGCACTGATTAAATAAACTAATACCTCTCTTTAAGCAAGACTACTATGTTGCTAACTTTATCCATTAAGATAATGAGGTGCTTCTATTTGTTAGTGTATGTTTCATCAACTAGTCCCACTATTACAGTAATCTCACTCTCTCAATATATGTGCCAACATGAATGCTCGGTTTTGGTGGAACTGCACAAAAACTTTGGGTGCTTTATTGCCTCGACAGCTTCCATCCTTTCCTGTCAGTCGCTAATCTGGGCCTTCTTTCTTCCTTTGCTGTCAGTCGCTTCGCTTATCTCGGCTTCCAGTCAAAGGAAATAGTAATTGATATGCTACCTCACACAGGTTGGTACTGGTCTTTATCCTGATTATTGTGCTTGTCGTGTATTGGTAATTTGGTATTGTGCTACTGTTTACCGATTTTATAAAGGAGTAACTTGGAGCCTGAACTCACAGGCAAATCATTGCATTGGGTGATTTTAGTAGAACTGCACAAAAAGATTAGATGGACAGGTACTTATGCTGCTGCTATGTACTCCAATGTTCACTCAGACAAGCATCGATGTTGGTAAGAAGTGCCTATATTCATTCGAGTATCAACCGGCGTCAACCAGTTGTCAAACTCAAAGTATTAGGAGAGTGAACACCAAAAATATTGCTAGGCGCATAGCCCAGAAAAACACAGTCCAGTCTTTGGTCCCAACTTGTGCCTTTTGATTATTGGCAGATATGGTAGCGAACAGTATGACATGGAGTCTAAAGATTCCAGACAAGTTGGTTGACGCGTATATTCATCTGGCACTTAATCAGTCTGCACGCCAGGGATGCTCCATTTCAGTTGAACTACACAAAAAAATTGGGTGGTTCATTTTCTCAACCACCTCCTTTCTCATCTGCAATGTAGAATTTTGGCGAGCTACAGGACCAAGATGAGCCAGTAAACTAGTTGGATGAAAGTAGTGGCCAAGTTGCTCAAACCTCCCTCGGCACGAGGCCACTATTTGAGGATAAAACTACAAGCAAAGTTCAGATTGTCTGTGCTGCCTCTTATGTACTCAAAAGTTTACTCGGACAAGCATTAATTTTAGGAATAAGAACCTCCGACTAAACACCATTTACCAGTCTGTACCCTAGGTAATTAAAGTTCGTCCATGGATCATATTGGCTGTGATCTCAATCATTTGGATGCATAAACATACTGAACATGTGTATATCTGAATCTTTTCGTGAATTACCTATGAATATTGTCATGTGACCTATCAATCATTTGGATGCATAGACATGATGAACTTGTGTATATATGAATCTTTTGAGTTGTTGATAGTGAATGTTGGCCATGAATATGAACGTATCCTATGAACCTGAGTTTGATATGAATGTTTACCTTTTCCGTTGTACTTGTGTGTGAACTTGTTAGTATGCCTACTGTAGGGTATGTGACGTGTGGGTGTCAACGGCACACCTTCTTCTCGAGAAGAATTGCACCTGCTTTGTTAGGGTAGCAACGGTGCATCAGCTCTTTTTAATCTTTTTGCTCTGTCTTCCCCCCTCCCCACTCAACCCCTGCCGTAATGTTTTCAGCCTCAAAACAAACATAGTATTGCGTTGTTTTTGGGGCTTGATGAAAAATCGAGTGCTGGTTTCTATAGGTTAGCCCGCCCAGCAAATGGGCTGCTGCTCCACCACAAACTGGGAGGCTAAAAATACAAGTTGTATGGTGTAGAGGCAAGTAAAAAAACGCCATCGAGAGCCATCCACTGAAGAAAAAAAATCGCTCCTAATGTGCTTCTTTAGTCGTGCCGCCGGCCCCCTCTTTAATCCAGTTCGCTCGGGGATCTAGTACCATTTTTTTCCAGAGGGAGAACAAGTATCAGCTAGGCCTAGGTTTTGTATTTTAACATGCGTAGCCCACGACATACGGAGACAGTGGTTTCAACTTATTTTTTGAGGTCCATACCGGCCTATGGGCTTTTTCTTAAAGATCGGCAGCCCAATGTATTTTTTTAATAAAATGTAGGTCTTTGTTCTATTTATCTATATATAAGAATAATAATGCTGTGTCCAACTTATGTTTTCCCTTCTAACCACATTATATATATTTATATTATTACTGTTATCATATATTTTATAGAGACTTATATATACATTATAAAAACATCCCATGTGTTATTAACTTATAAAAGTAAATGTTTAACAGAAGTTGGCAAGGAAAATCCTGGTTGTTTTTGGCTCACAGGCAAAGAAAATCCTGGTGATTGCGTACAAAAGCTTGCGAAGATTTTAAGGACCAATGTAATAATAACACACTCATTTTTATTTTGAGTAATAACTCGCTAATTTTTTTATTACATATGTAAAAAATGTGCCTCTCCGGTTTATTTTTGATATTAATTGCTCCTTCTAACATAACATTATATATATAACGAGCCCATCTAATTCGTGTATTTCAAGGAAGTGCAAATGTGCTGGGATTTCTTAGAAAATATAAATGGGCTGCATTGACGCGAAATTATTTGTTCACCCAGCCCAGCAAATGGACTGTACATACTAGAAAACATGGGTTAAAATATATGCCACATTTTTGCAGGCTGACATGTGGGCCAATAGGTCGAAGCCTACGCAGGGCGTTGTCAACTTGGTCAACAAATGATTATGACATCCACAACCATTGGATTTATATCCAACGGCCGACATGCACCTTCAATCTCTCGTCTTCTTCCTCCAGCGTCACCGGGATCGCCTGGTCCGGCCTCCGGTGGCTAGCGGCTCTGCTTAGCACGCATCACTGCGAAGCGCTACCCCACCACCAGCCATGCTATCCCTCCACCCCTCCACACCACTATTATTCTCAACCGTCTGCAGTCCCACGCCACACCAGAACCAGTTATAACCCTTCTCCTCCTCTTAATCCGCGACTCCACTGCCGCGTCTTCCCATCTCCGAGTCGTTCCCGTCCAGGGCCTCGCCGCGCTTGGTCGGCATGGTCAACAAACGAGAGTCATCGGAAGAGGTGTGTGGAGAGCCTGACGGCTGGGACCCATGAGGTCCATGGTCGCACGCAAGGAAAGTTCCTCCTTATTAAGCTAGAAAAATGTTTCCCCACCTAACAGCTGGGACCCACTGGCTGTATCTTCGCACGGAAGGAAGTGCCTCTTTGTTATGCGAAATAAATTATTCCTCCCGTTGACAGCTAGGACCCGTCAGATTTGGTGGCTGACTTGTGGGCCTACTAAGCGGACGTGTACGCAGGGCTTTGTCAACTTAATCAACAAATGATTCTAGCAGCTGGACCGTTGGATGTTAATCCAACAATCGTGCTCCTTCTTCAACCTCTGTTCTTCCTCCTGTCTTCCGTGGGCGGCCCACGGCTATGCTGCCGCACACCCGAACCAGTCAAGTTTCCCACTCCTCTCCATCTGCGACTCCACTACCCCGTCTTCCCCATCTTCGGGTCGTTCCAGTCTGAGGCCTCGCCTCGTCCATCGGCCTTGGTGCGCTCGGCACGGTGTGGTCAACAACTGAGAGTCATCGGGAGATGACTGTACGTGAGAGGCTGACAGTGGGGACGCACCACGCCCATGGACGCATGCATGCGACGGAACGTGGCGTGGTCAACATGGTCAAGGAATGACTTCCATCATAAGTGTACTATACGTGGAGAGGCTGACAGCTGGGTCCATGGCCGTAGCAAGGAAGTGCCTCCTTATTACGCGGAAAATAATGATTCCTGCACCTGACAGCAGGGACCCACTGGACGGGCCACCGGATTTTGCAAAAAAATGTTTCCCCCCTGACTGCTGGGACCCATCAGACGGGCTACCATATTTCGTGAAAAAACGCCCCCCCTGCTGTCAGCTCGGACCCACCGGAAGTGCCTCCTTATTACGCAGAAAAAAATGAATACTCCCCCTGCTAGCTGGGACCCACCTTGGTGGGAGGCTGACTTGTGGGCCTACTAAGTTGATGGGGATGGAGGGCTTTGTCAACTTAGTCAATATGGACGATTCTAGCTCCAGTGACCGTACGATGTCCACCCAACAGCGTAGTGCTTCTTCAACCTCTGGTCTTCTTGCTCCAGCCGCCCAAACTAGCGCCGGTCGTGCCGCGTGCTCCTTCCTTCTGTGGCCGGCTGTGATGCCGCAGAGGCCTCACCGCCCCTACTACTCCCACCGCTAGCCAGACCATCCCTCTACTCACCCACACCCCCTGTTATTCTGCGGCGACGGCAGCCTCACACCACAACCAAACCAATGAACCCTCATACTCCTCTACATGTGGGCATCCACTGCCGTGTCTTCCTCGGCTCCGCGTCGTCCCCTTCCTAGGCCTCGCCGTCATCCACCGCCCTGGTGCTCTCGGCACGGTGTGGTCAACGTGGTCAAGGAACGACTTCCATCGGAAGAGTACTGTACGTTGATAGGCTGACAACTGGGTCCACGGCAGCCGCAAGGAATTGGCTCCTTATTACGCGCAAAATAATTATTCCTCCACCCGACAGCAGGGACCCATTCGACGGGCAACCGTATTTCGTGAAAAAAAGTTTTCCCCTAACTGCTGGGACCCACCAGCTACATCTTCGCACGCAAGGAAGTGTGTCCGGGCAAAAAAAATGATTCGCCCCCTGACTGCTGGGACCCACCAGCTACATCTTCGCACGCAAGGAAGTGCCTAACAGTCGGGACCCACCTGGTCGAAGCGTACGTACTGTTGTCATTCTGGTCAAAAATGTGTACATACATACTGATCGATGTAGAGGTGCGCCGGTGTCGTAGTAGAGGCGCACACGTAGCATGTACACGTACGTATAGCGTCCAGTGTGCAAGAAAGTAAATATGGCCACGTATGTACATACGAGCGGGGTATCGAACGCCTACTCGCGCGTACGTATGGCCAAGGCTCGTGTACATGGTTGGGTCGGAATGGAGAAACAACATCGTCGTCGTGTTCATGGGGAGCCAACCGGCTGGGTCGGAACAGAATGCGTCGTCGTGTTCATCGGGAGGGCTTGGACGGAACAGCCGATGGAAACGAGGCCTGGCGTGCCATAGAACGGAGGAAACGGCCTTGTGTTCGACCAGCCACGTTTGAAACGGGATCCTGTTCGTCGGGAGGGGTCTGGCGTACCGCAAAACGGAGGAAACGGACTTGTGTTGGGCCTCCTACGGTCGAAACAGGGTCCTGTTGATAGGGAGGGGTGTGGCATACTGCAAAACGAAGGAAACAGACTTGTGTTGGAGCGCTATGGTCGAAACGGGGGTCCTGTTCATCGGGAGGAGTGTGGCGTACCGCAAAACGGGACTCCACGGGATACTGTTCATCTTCACCGTCGATCCCCTCCACCATCCATGGGCTACTGTTCATCCACCGTCGACCTCCTCCAGCCTCCACCTGCTATTGTTCATCCATGGGCTCCTGTTCATCCAGCCTCCACCGCGCGCTACTCCACCGGCTACTATTCAACCAGCCCTCCCCGCGGGCTCCTGTTCAACCACCCCTCCACGGGCTACTGTTCGTCCACCCCTCCACCATCTACTATACATCCAGCCCTCCATGGGGTCGTCCTCTTCATCCAGCCCTCCATAGGGTCCTGTTCATCCAGCCCCAACCGACTCGATCGATCGGGGTCCTGTTCATCTAGAGGCAACACCACGGGGTCCTGTTCATCCACCCCCACCGGGAACTGTTCATCCAAACCCCCCCAACAACACTCACTATTCATCCAGAGGCAGCATCGATCGACTTTAGTTAGCAGCAGTAGCGAAGGAATCGCTCGATCGGGTTCAGTTAACAGCCATCGATCGATCGCTCGGGTTCAGTAACGCGTAGCCTGCAGTGCAATCGCTCGGGTTGAGTAGGCGAACGCCTCGCTCGGGTTCAGTTAGAGCCCAACGCCTCACACCCACGCGCATGCGTGTACGCGAGAAATGTGCAAACTTCCGTGCATCGCTTGGCCCCAACCACCCACGGTAACCGGGAACACCCTGACATTTTCCTCGCCCTTGCTTCTACCACGGTTTTTTCCATCATGGACGGCCCAAAGAATGTCATGTAGCTGCCTCTCCGGCCCGCCTAGGACGAAAAGCCCATTTTCTGTCATGATTTTTTGTCATAGAAGTAGGATCCCACCACATCTATGATGATACCAGGTTTTGTCACAATTATCGTCATAGAAGTGTCATAAGTACGACAAAAAAAAGTTTGTTCGGCCCAAAATGTGACGGATGAGTCTTTTTTTGTAGTGCAATGACTAATATTTGAAGCTATTGGCACACTATATAGTGGTATATATAACTCATATAACACTATATCGTCAATGAACATTAAGCATGTGGACCCTATGGGTTCGAGAACTATGCAGACATGGCCGAGGCACCTCTCCGGTTAATAACCAATAGCGGAACCTGGATGCCCATATTGGCTCCTACATATTCTACGAAAATCTTTACTGGTCGAACCGTTATGACAACATACATAATTTCCTTTGTCCATCGGTATGTTACTTGCCCGAGATTCGATTGTTGGTATCTTCATACCTAGTTCAATCTCGTTACGGCAAGTCTCTTTACTCGTTCCGTAATACATTATCCTGTAACTAACTCATTAGTCACTTTGCTTGCAAGGCTTCTTATGATGTGTATTACCGAGAGGGCCCAGAGATACCTCTCGATACTCGGAGTGACAAATCCTAATCTCGATCTATGCTAACTCAACAAACTCCTTCGGAGATACCTGTAGAGCATCTTTATGATCACCCACTTATGTTGTGACGTTTGATAGCACACAAGGTGTCAGGGATATTCCCCGCGGCATAACCCGGCCGGAAGTATAACCCGGCCGGACTGGACGACTCACTGGTAACCCGCCCGGAGCTTGGAGATTCACGGGTAACCCGCCCTATCTTGGCGGTTCATTAGTAATCTAGCGGGCGGGTCAAATGGATGTCGAGGCCCAAGGCCCAGAAGGCCGATTCACGGTTAATGGTGGGCCGGTTTATGAGGAAAGTGTAAGGACTATTCTCCTACAAAGGAAGCAAGACTAGGACTCCACTGGTAATAGAATAATCCTAGTCCAACTAGGACTGGCCATGTAAACCGCCCCTTCAACATATATAAGGAGGGGCAGGGCTCCCCAAAGAGGGAGAAGCAAGAAACAACAACTCGAGAGCCAGGCATAGCGTGTTTAGCTCCCTGGTTATCGAGACCCCAATAATCCCAACACAACTAGACGTAGGCTTTCACCTTCATCGAAGGGGCCGAACTAGTATAAAATCCTCGTGTCCTTTGTCCGGTTTAACCCCTTTAAGCTAACCCATCGCGATGGCTCCATGACTAAGTCCTTTCACGAGGACATCTGACGTGATATTTCCATGACACAAGGTATTCCTCCGGTATCCGGGAGTTTCATAATCTCATAGTCGGAGGAATATGTATTTGACATGAAGAAAGCAATAGCAATAAACTGAACGATCAATATGCTAAGCTAACAGATGGGTCTTGTCCATCACATCACTCTCCTAATGATGTGATCCCATTATCAAATGACAACACATGTCTATGGTTAGGAAACCTTAACCATCTTTGATTAACGAGCTAGTCTAGTAGAGGCTTACTAGGGACATGACATTTGTTTATGTATTCACACATGTATTTAAGTTTCTGATCAATACAATTCTAGCATGAATAATAAACCTTTATCATGAATAAGGAAATATAAAATAACAACTTTATTATTGCCTCTAGGGCATATTTCCTTCAGTCTCCCACTTGCACTAGAGTCAATAATCAAGATTACATTGTAATGAATCTAACACCCATGGAGTCTTGGTGCTGATTATGTTTTGCTCGTATAAGAGGCTTAGTCAATGGGTCTGTCACATTCAGATCCATATGTACTTTGCAAATTTCTATGTCTCCATCCTAGACCTTTCTACGAATGGAGTTGAAGCATCTCTTGATGTGTTTGGTTCTCTTGTGAAACCTGGATACCTTCACCAAGGCAATTGCTCCAGTGTTGTCACAAAATATTTTCATTGGACCCGATGCACTAGGTATTACACCTAGATTGGATATGAACTCCTTCATCCAGACTCCTTAATGAGCTGCTTCTGAAGCAGCTATGTACTCCGCTTCACACGTAAATCCCTCCATGATGCTCTGCTTGGAACTGCACCAATTGACAGATCCACCATTCAATATAAACACGTGTCCGGTTTGTGACTTAGTGTCATCTGGATTAGTGTCAAAGCTTGCATCGACGTAACCATTTACAACAAGCTCTTCGTCACCTCCATAAACGAGAAACATATCCTTGGTCCTTTTCAGGTACTTGAGGATGTTCTTGACCGCTGTCCAGTGATCCACTCCTCGATTACTTTGGTACCTCCCTGCCAGACTTATGGTAAGGCACACATCAGGTCTGGTACACATCATAGAATAGATGATAGAACCTATGGCTGAGGCATAGGGAATGACTTTCATTTTCTCTCTATCTTCTGCAGTGGCCGAGCTTTGAGTCTGACTCAATTTCTGTGACGCCCCCGATTCAATCGTACACTAATCATGCACGCAAATGTGTACGATCAAGATCAGGGACTCACGGGAAGATATCACAACACAACTCTATAAAAAAAATAAGTCATACAAGCATCATAATACAAGCCAGGGGCCTCGAGGGCTCGAATACAAGTGCTCGATCATAGACGAGTCAGCAAAAGCAACAATATCTGAGTACAGACATAAGTTTAACAAGTTTGCCTTAAGAAGGCTAGCACAAACTGGGATACAGATCGAAAGAGGCGCAGGCCTCCTGCCTGGGATCCTCCTAACTACTCTTGGTCGTCGTCAACGGGCTGCACGTAGTAGTAGGCACCTCCAGTGTAGTAGTCGTCGTCGACGGTGGCGTCTGGCCCCAGGGCTCCAGCATCTGGTTGCGACAACCAGGAAGGAAGGAAAGGGGAAAAAGGGGGGAGAAAGCAACCGTGAGTACTCATCCAAAGTACTCGCAAGCAAGGAGCTACACTACATATGCATGGGTATATGTGTAAAGAGGCCATATCAGTGGACTGAACTGCAGAATGCCAGAATAAGAGGGGGATAGCTAATCCTGTCGAAGACTACGCTTCTGGCAGCCTCCGTCTTGCAGCATGTAGAAGAGAGTAGATTGAAGTCCTCCAAGTAGCATCTCCAAGTAGCATATCCAGGTAGCATCTCCAAGCGCATCCCCAGTCGCATCGCATAGCATAATCCTACCCGGCGATCCTCTCCTCGTCGCCCTGCGGAAAAGCGATCACCGGGCTGTCTGTGGAACTTGGAAGGGTGTGTTTTATTAAGTATCCGGTTCTAGTTGTCATAAGGTCAAGGTACAACTCCAAGTCGTCCTATTACCGAACATCACGGCTATTCGAATAGATTAACTTCCCTGCAGGGGTGCACCACATAACCCAACACGCTTGATCCCATTTGGCCGGACACACTTTCCTGGGTCATGCCCGGCCGCGGAAGATCAACACGTCGCAGCCCCACCTAGGCAAAACAGAGAGGCCAGCACGCCGGTCTAAACCTAAGCGCGCAGGGGTCTGGGCCCATCGCCCTGAGCACACCTGCACGTTGCGTGGGTGGCCGAAAGCAGACCTAGCCTAGTGGCGTTCCAGTCCAATTCGGCGCGCGCCGCTCCGTCGCTGACGTCTGAAGTGCTTCGGCTGATACCACGACGTCGGGATACCCATAACTACTCCCACGTAGATGGTTAGTGCGTATAGGCTCGTAGCCGACTCAGATCAAATACCAAGATCTCGTTAAGCATGTTAAGTATCCGCGAACGCCGAACAGGGCCAGGCCCACCTGTCTCCTAGGTGGTCTCAACCTGCCCTGTCGCTCCGCCACAAAGTAACAGTCGAGGGCCGTCGGGAACCCAGGCCCACCTCTACCGGGATGGAGCCACCTGTCCTTTCAGCCCCCTCGTCAGAATCACTTGCGGGTACTCAATGAGCTGACCCGACTTTAGTCACCATCTGTATAGTATGTATGTATGTATGTATAGTATATACCCGTGATCACCTCCCAAGTGATCACGGCCCGATAGTATAGCAAGGCAGACTGACAAGAATGTAGGGCCAATGATGATAAACTAGCATCCTATACTAAGCATTTAGGATTGCAGGTAAGGTATCAACAGATGTAGCGACAATGTCAGGCTATGCATCAGAATAGGATTAACGAAAGCAGTAACATGCTACACTACTCTAATGCAAGCAGTATAGAGGAGAATAGGCGATATCTGGTGATCAAGGGGGGGCTTGCCTGGTTGCTCTGGCAAGAGAGAGGGGTCGTCAACTCCGTAGTCGAACTGGTCAGCAGCAGCGTCGGTCTCGTAGTCTACCGGAGAGAAGAGGGGGAAGAAATAATGAATACAAAGCAAACAAAGCACCACAAAATATATCAAGGCAATACGCGGTGTTCGGTGTGCCCTAACGCGGTAGTAGGTGATATCGGTGAAGGGGGGAAAACATCCGGGAAAGTATTCCCGGGGTTCCGTGTTTTCGGGCAGAGGAACGGAGGGGGAAAGTTGCGAGTTTGATATGTTAGGGGTGTGTGGTGGACGAACGGGCTGCGTATCCGGAATCGTCTCGTCGTTCTGAGCAACTTTCATGTTGAAAATATTTTAATCCGAGTTACGGATTAAAAGATATGATTTTCTAAAGATTTTATTAATTTCTGGAATTTAATTAATTATTTAAATTCAACATTATCCAAAACAGTATTTGCTGACGTCAGCATGACGTCAGCAGTCAACAGAGGTGTTGACTGGTCAACTGACGTGTGGGTCCCACTAGTCATTGACTGTTTAGTCTAATTAGTGTTTAACTAATCTAACTACTCTTTAATTAAACTAATTAGTTAGTTAGGTTAATGTAATTATGATTAATTAACTTAATTTATTCCTTAATTAATTAGTTAATTAAATTATTATTATCTATTTATTTATTTTATTTATTTTATATATTATTTTAAATTCCTTTTTTTTAACACCTATTTTTTTGTAAAAAGGAAGGGGCTGTGGGGCCCGCTGTTAGTGGCCCATCTAGCCACTGGAGCGGGTGCGCTAACGGGCGCTGGGGCGGGGCGCACCCAGGCGCACATCACGCAGGGGGCGAGGCAGTGGCCACGGCGGGGCTCGCCGGCCGGCCGTTTCCGGCGATGAAAGCCGGCGCGGCGGGGGCGCGTTGGGTAGCGCGGGCGGGGATGTGGCCGAAGACGAGGCCTGGGGCGTAGGCGCGGGCCGCGGTGGCGAACAGCGCGAGCGGGGTGAGGACGACAGGCGAGGCCACACGCGCGGGAGCGGACGGAGAGTTTCAGGGGCATAGGTGGTGGCGTCCTACGGCGACGGGAGGGGGAGAGGAAGGGGATGAGGGCTCACAGGGCCCTGTAGATGTGCAAAGGCGTGCTCGGGGCAGCCGGTCGGGGGAGAGGCAGGAAGGCGACGCCGACAAGGTGACGGCAAGCGGCAACGGCGCGACGTCGGGGCAGTTCGGCGCGAGGGCGAGGAGGCGTCGGCGTTGACGGAGTCCGGCGTCGCTGGGGTGGGCGCCGGTGTCGTGGGGTGGGAAGGCGCGGTCGCCGGGGAGAGGCAGCGGGGTCGGGCACCTTGGCCGCGGGCGCGCGTCAGATCAAGC
>NC_041387.1:148548183-148556064 GCF_002162155.2 Triticum dicoccoides | reverse complement strand
GGCCAGAGGGAGGGGCCGGCTGGGCCAAGTGGGTCGGCCAGCTGGGCCGTCTGGCCCAGTTGGGGGGGGTGTCTGTTTTTTTTTGTGTTCTTTTTGTTTTGAGCTTTTTCCTTTTATCTATTTTTCCTTTCTAACTTAGTTTCTATTTATTTTAGTTTTATTAAGTATACCACTAGCCCCTAAATTAGTATTTATAAATACTCTATTGCCACATGAATTTCTCATACCTAATAAAATAGTTTAATGTTTTATAAAATGCATTTAATTATTTGTTTAAGCCACTGTTTTATTTAGTTTAGTGCTTTTAATTATTATTATTTTTTAAAAAATGTGATCCTCCACCATAATTACCTAAGCATCATTTGCCACCTCTAGAACATTTTAATTTTAATGTTTGAAAACTTTACCATTTGACTTGATTTTAAATTTTGAATTCGAACGGGATTGAATCATCGTGAGATTTACAACAGTAAGAGTGGTGACGTGGCCTCATTAGCAGAGGTTACTGTAGCTTGATTATCCGGGCGTCACAATTCTCCTCCACTACAAGAAATCTCGTCCCGAGATTTAAGAGGTAGTGAAATGGGGGAAGGTTTGGTAACGAATCTAGCGGGTCTTCTCATTCTGGCTTGCTCTTCTCGAAGAGATCGGTCCAATACATTGATGTCTTCATTTCTCCGCTTTAGGTCATCATGATGAAGTCGGCATCCTTTCTTCGGGATCTTCATCGTATTTACGAATAGGTAACGAGGCAGGTCAGCAATGACAGAATGTTATAAGGTTAATGATCTGGGATTAATCCATGAAGGAGCATATGAGTACCTCTCGAGTTGAACAAATAAAACACATCGAGAGTGAAGTTGGAAGGTACAATAAGAAGTTTCAAGCAGCCAGGCAATCGTTTAATGCCTAGACCTAAGGTGAAAATGGTTTCAAAGCCACGGAATAATTATTGTGTCTGATGCCAGAATTGATGATCTCATCGGAAGGTGGCTCATGAATTACATACGAGTCCACGCGGGAGGAATAACTTTGGAAACAGGGGGTGTACAGGAGAGTCAGGTTTCGATCCTGTGGAACTGTGGGTTATGGGCCCACCATGTGGGTAAAAAAATTTAGGAAGGGTGTTGTGATCATGCACGATCATGATAGCAATGCAGGTCAGAGGAAAGCCTGTCAGTTATGTCAATGTCAACATCGGTACCAAGGGCGAGGGACGAAGAGAACTATTTTCCTACTCGTTGAACGAGGCGGACCAATAGGCAAAGTTCTCGTCCATCGGTGGTCACCGGAATTCATCAACAGTAGAAATAGGGTTACACCAGACAGGAAGGTACACCGAGGTGTTTACCTAAGCAGGGGATTACCACTACTCGGTTAAGTAGTTTACAAGAAAGTTTGAACAAAACAACGGGAAGGAAAATGTGCTTAAACATGTATATCAGGGGTATATCCTTCCCAAGGACAAGCAGAGCAAGATATCCATGACAGGATATTATGTAGAAAACTCCTTAGGTAGGGGAGAGAAATTTCATGACATTACCCATACAACGGTGTTTGGATAATTGAGCAAGAAACATTTAGCATTGGGCTTCAAATGTTCTTGTTGAAAATTAGAGTATCACAGACATGCTTCGAGATAGCATTGACATGGTCTTCAAGCAAAGGCCGGTTTTTTAGATACTCAATGGATCCATCAGGAACAGTTTATAACATAGGTCTTACAATTTCCTCCAAGAAGAATGGTTATCCTTGCAAATAAACCATAATGATAGGTCCTCCAGCCAGGGGGGGTGCTAGGCATGACATCAGGTTACCGGTCACCAAAGGATCAACATCATAACTCTCGGAAAGTTGTCCCAACCATCATATCTGACCGAGATTCATATCCAATTGGTGTCATGATACCTCAAACTCAGGGGGTCCGAGAGGAAAAGGTGCAACACAAATCGTGGAAATGGCATTGCAAGCTTCTCGGGAAATGAACTATGGGAGCGGGTTTCTGAAGCAATAGTTCACCATTAAACCAGGGAGAGGACAAGGAGGTGTCTGGTGAACTCAACGGCAATTCACCGAGATTCCCAAAAGATGGATTTCCACCATTAAGTGAACAAGGAGATAACATTTGTCAGATCAACTGATATAAGGAAGTATGCTCGAGGAAAACATACACAATTAAACATTGGTTGAAAGGTGCACCCGAAATATGGGTTGGGTTGCACGACCAATGTCAGAATGGTGATTCAATAATCAACAGTCTAAGAATGAACGACCGACCATTAACTTCAAAGCAATAGGGTTGCTAGAAGTTTTGGGATTACACATCACAGTCTATTTGTCGGTGTTTACAAATAACACGGTGACCAGGAAAATAATGGTGATGGTGATAAGTATCACTTGTATCAAGAATTCTCCAGAGGTGGTGAAATTCTCACAACATTGAGGACATAAGAGATGTTAATGTTCCCAGGTAAAGAAGAACAATGCCGGGTAGCAGTGATCTCAAAGTTTACACAAAACACGAACAAGTTGTGTTGAACGGAAGGCAATAAAGCGGTCGATGAGAACAGGAATCATCGAGGGGCAAGGATGGTATTACCCATCATGAATTCAATTGAATTCCTGGAAGAGCTCATAAGGTTGATGATGATCACGACACAATTGTCGAGAGATTTCATGCAGATGTAGTCAATCAGCGACGACATCAAGTCAAAGGAATGATGAAGCAAGAGGTTATTGGAACCACCGTTACGACACAAACTCGAACTCAAGCTTGTTGTTTAAGGTGAAAGGGTATGACGAGGACAATCGACGTAAGGTTAGTTCATTGTCGAAAATTGGTGCTCCGAAAATAAGGACCAGGTAGCCCCGTTAGAATTCGTCACGATAACGATATAGCCAAACAGGCTAGGAATGGCGTGATCGGGTACCAACTCATACTTATAGAAGCTTACTGAAGAGTTGTTGAACCGAAGAGCGGACTCGGTTCAGTTATCGGTGTCTTTGAGTGTTCAATAACTCAGAGCCCGCGAAAAATTGGAATCAGTGGGAAGGTAGCACTTGATGAAGAACTCATAAGGAGTTATGCAGTTCCATGATAATCTCGAGATACCAGGGGGTAATACTCGACACAAGATCAAAGTAAAGGTGGGACTCGTGTATTGATCCATAGAAGACAATTGTTTTAACTTGTCCGAGAAATGAGATCAAAGAAGAACAATCATGGTCGGAACCACGGTTGCAAAAGGCCAGATCCTAGATATAAGATGAACTTATACCAAAGGAATAATTTATTTAAAAGAAGCTTTAATGATAAGATCTACATCATGTCCATGGGCATGAACACAAGTTCAAGGTCGACTCCCACTTCTCCAATGCATAACCTTTCATTCACTTCTCACGTTCGATGAAGTTGCAGTGTTGAAATTTTATCTGGTGAAGCACCAGAAGAGTATGACTCGTGAAAACTTTCGGGTTCACACGGTTTAGAGAAGGCATATGTTCAACCCACAGGGGCTTCTTAGAAACGTATACCACAAGTTTCAAGAGTAAATAACACAAGCTCGAAAGTAGAGCAAGGTTGAGAAAGTAGATGATACAATTACCAAGGGCATTATGTATCCAAGGGAAGGCTCACAAGGTTATTGAATATGAAGGATGCTGACGGATAAAATCCAACAATGGGCCTGAAGGTCCACAAGGGATCTGACGTGAGCATCGGTACCCAACTAGAGGAAGAAGAGTGCAAGGAGATCAAATTATAGAAACAACTGACTAACTCAATTGTCAAATGCAAAGGAATTATGATTTCCAATTCAAGGGATCAGAAGCAATGCTCTGATTAGGGATGGATAAGTTGAATAGCCTTAGGGTACAATCAATGACAATTGGATTGGTCGAGAACCAATTCCAGTTAAAAGAATGGAAGCTCAGCCGGAAAGGTAATTTATAAGGATCAATGATGATTGCGTGTATTCGCAACATATTGAGTCAACAGACTCAAAATGATAATGACAAGGAATGCCTATAAGATTTCTATACTTACGGGATTAATCATAATGAAAGCAAACAAGAAATTCCAGAGCAATAGGTTGCTGAGGATTTTCGGAATATCGGGTGGTATTTCGAAGACTTTTGTGTAACACATGAACAACTGGGGGATGAGCGGATACTCGATAAGTGCAAGAATTTATTTGAAGGGGGTATTCATGTGGCAAAGAACTGCTAGGCAGTAGGCACAAAGTATTCTCGGAACAATAGAGAAAACTTCGGGGTATCTTGTAATAACAAGATCAATGGGGGATGATCATATGAATGGCAAGTGTAAGTAGTTATCCATACGGATTTATCGGTGGTCAGGAATAGCAAAAGTGATGGGCACAAAGTCTCGAGAGAACATCAGAGAGTATCTTCGGAATCTTCTGATGTAGCAGGCGATCACCTGGACTGAAGGGGCTCTCCGGGAGAAAGTATTTTCGAGAACCTAAAGTCAGATTTTAGTAGAAATCGTTTAACCCGAGTAGAAGAGAGTTCAGAGTCCCAGAGTAAAGGTCGAGGAGTAAAAGATCCTAATACCACCCAATGGCGACGTGGGCCCATAAGGCACACAGCCATGTTAGTAAAAGTTTTTGCAATGTCTAGACTCGACTTCGGCCAAGGAGTGTGGAAGGGGGATTCCTACAGGCAGTCGGCTCTGATACCAACTTGTGACGCCCCCGATTCAATCGTACACTAATCATGCACGCAAATGTGTACGGTCAAGATCAGGGACTCACGGGAAGATATCACAACACAACTCTATAAATAAAATAAGTCATACAAGCATCATAATACAAGCCAGGGGCCTCGAGGGCTCGAATACAAGTGCTCGATCATAGACGAGTCAGCGGAAGCAACAATATCTGAGTACAGACATAAGTTTAACAAGTTTGCCTTAAGAAGGCTAGCACAAACTGGGATACAGATCGAAAGAGGCGCAGGCCTCCTGCCTGGGATCCTCCTAACTACTCTTGGTCGTCGTCAATGGGCTGCACGTAGTAGTAGGCACCTCTAGTGTAGTAGTCGTCGTCGACGGTGGCGTCTGGCTCCAGGGCTCCAGCATCTGGTTGCGACAACCAGGAAGGAAGGAAAGGGGAAAAAGGGGGGAGAAAGCAACCGTGAGTACTCATCCAAAGTACTCGCAAGCAAGGAGCTACACTACATATGCATGGGTATATGTGTAAAGAGGCCATATCAGTGGACTGAACTGCAGAATGCCAGAATAAGAGGGGGATAGCTAATCCTGTCGAAGAATATGCTTCTGGCAGCCTCCGTCTTGCAGCATGTAGAAGAGAGTAGATTGAAGTCCTCCAAGTAGCATCTCCAAGTAGCATATCCAGGTAGCATCTCCAAGCGCATCCCCAGTCGCATCGCATAGCATAATCCTACCCGGCGATCCTCTCCTCGTCGCCCTGCGGAAAAGCGATCCCGGGTTGTCTGTGGAACTTGGAAGGGTGTGTTTTATTAAGTATCCGGTTCTAGTTGTCATAAGGTCAAGGTACAACTCCAAGTCGTCCTGTTACCGAAGATCACGACTATTCAAATAGATTAACTTCCCTGCAGGGGTGCACCACATAACCCAACACGCTTGATCCCATTTGGCAGGACACACTTTCCTGGGTCATGCCCGGCCGCGGAAGATCAACACGTCGCAGCCCCACCTAGGCAAAACAGAGAGGCCAGCACGCCGGTCTAAACCTAAGCGCGCAGGGGTCTGGGCCCATCGCCCTGAGCACACCTGCACGTTGCGTGGGCGGCCGAAAGCAGACCTAGCCTAGTGGCGTTCCAGTCCAATTCGGAGCGCGCCGCTCCGTCGCTGACGTCTGAAGTGCTTCGGCTGATACCACGACGTCGGGATACCCATAACTACTCCCACGTAGATGGTTAGTGCGTATAGGCTCGTAGCCGACTCAGATCAAATACCAAGATCTTGTTAAGCGTGTTAAGTATCCGCGAACGCCGAACAGGGCCAGGCCCACCTGTCTCCTAGGTGGTCTCAACCTGCCCTGTCGCTCCGCCACAAAGTAACAGTCGAGGGCCGTCGGGAACCCAGGCCCACCTCTACCGGGATGGAGCCACCTGTCCTTTCAGCCCCCTCGTCAGAATCACTTGCGGGTACTCAATGAGCTGACTCGACTTTAGTCACCATCTGTATAGTATGTATGAATGTATAGTATATACCCGTGATCACCTCCCAAGTGATCACGGCCCGATAGTATAGCAAGGCAGACTGACAAGAATGTAGGGCCAATGATGATAAACTAGCATCCTATACTAAGCATTTAGGATTGCAGGTAAGGTATCAACAGATGTAGCGACAATGTCAGGCTATGCATCAGAATAGGATTAACGAAAGCATTAACATGCTACACTACTCTAATGCAAGCAGTATAGAGGAGAATAGGCGATATCTGGTGATCAAGGGGGGGCTTGCCTGGTTGCTCTGGCAAGAGAGAGGGGTCGTCAACTCCGTAGTCGAACTGGTCAGCAGCAGCGTCGGTCTCGTAGTCTACCGAGAGAAGAGGGGGAAGAAATAATGAATACAAAGCAAACAAAGCACCACAAAATATATCAAGGCAATACGCGGTGTTCGGTGTGCCCTAACGCGGTAGTAGGTGATACCGGTGAAGGGGGGAAAACATCCGGGAAAGTATTCCCGGGGTTCCGTGTTTTCGGGCAGAGGAACGGAGGGGGAAAGTTGCGAGTTTGATATGTTAGGGGTGTGTGGTGGACGAACGGGCTGCGTATCCGGAATCGTCTCGTCGTTCTGAGCAACTTTCATGTTGAAAATATTTTAATCCGAGTTACGGATTAAAAGATATGATTTTCTAAAGATTTTATTAATTTCTGGAATATAATTAATTATTTAAATTCAACATTATCCAAAACAGTATTTGCTGACGTCATCATGACGTCAGCATGACGTCAGCAGTCAACAGAGGTGTTGACTGGTCAACTGACGTGTGGGTCCCACTAGTCATTGACTGTTTAGTCTAATTAGTGTTTAACTAATCTAACTACTGTTTAATTAAACTAATTAGTTAGTTAGGTTAATGTAATTATGATTAATTAACTTAATTTATTCCTTAATTAATTAGTTAATTAAATTATTATTATCTATTTATTTATTTTATATATTATTTTAAATTCCTTTTTTTTAACACCTATTTTTTTGTAAAAAGGAAGGGGCTGTGGGGCCCGCTGTTAGTGGCCCATCTAGCCACTGGAGCGGGTGCGCTAACGGGCGCTGGGGCGGGGCGCACCCAGGCGCACATCACGCAGGGGGCGAGGCAGTGGCCACGGCGAGGCTCGCCGGCCGGCCGTTTCCGGCGATGAAAGCCGGCGCGGCGGGGGCGCGTTGGGTAGCGCGGGCGGGGATGTGGCCGAAGACGAGGCCTGGGGCGTAGGCGCGGGCCGCGGTGGCGAACAGCGCGAGCGGGGTGAGGACGACAGGCGAGGCCACATGCGCGGGAGCGGACGGAGAGTTTCAGGGGCATAGGTGGTGGCGTCCTACGGCGACGGGAGGGGGAGAGGAAGGGGATGAGGGCTCACAGGGCCCTGTAGATGTGCAAAGGCGTGCTCGGGGCAGCCGGTCGGGGGAGAGGCAGGAAGGCGATGCCGACAAGGTGACGGGGAGCGGCAACGGCGCGACGTCGGGGCAGTTCGGCGCGAGGGCGAGGAGGCGTCGGCGTTGACGGAGTCCGGCGTCGCTGGGGTGGGTGCCGGTGTCGTGGGGTGGGAAGGCGCGGTCGCCGGGGAGAGGCAGCGGGGTCGGGCACCTTGGCCGCGGGCGCGCGTCAGATCAAGCGAGGGAGCGGGAGGAGGGGATCGGGGCGAGTGGCG
>NC_041387.1:148525487-148547880 GCF_002162155.2 Triticum dicoccoides | reverse complement strand
GCGTGGGGAATCGGGGCGGCCTAGGGTTTGCCCTATAGGCCAGAGGGAGGGGCCGGCTGGGCCAAGTGGGTCGGCCAGCTGGGCCGTCTGGCCCAGTTGGGGGGGTGTCTGTTTTTTTTGTGTTCTTTTTGTTTTGAGCTTTTTCCTTTTATCTATTTTTCCTTTCTAACTTAGTTTCTATTTATTTTAGTTTTATTAAGTATACCACTAGCCCCTAAATTAGTATTTATAAATACTCTATTGCCACATGAATTTCTCATACCTAATAAAATAGTTTAATGTTTTATAAAATGCATTTAATTATTTGTTTAAGCCACTGTTTTATTTAGTTTAGTGCTTTTAATTATAATTATTTTTTAAAAAATGTGATCCTCCACCATAATTACCTAAGCATCATTTGCCACCTCTAGAACATTTTAATTTTAATGTTTGAAAACTTTACCATTTGACTTGATTTTAAATTTTGAATTCGAACGGGATTGAATCATCGTGAGATTTACAACAGTAAGAGTGGTGACGTGGCCTCATTAGCAGAGGTTACTGTAGCTTGATTATCCGGGCGTCACAATTTCACACCTTGTAACACAGGCAAGAACCCTTTCTTTGACTGATCCACTTTGAACTTCTTCAAGGTATGTGCTTTGTGAAAGTCCTATTAAGCATCTTGATCTATCTCTATGGATCTTGATGCCCAATATATGAGCAGCTTCACCGAGGTCTTCCATTGAAAAATTCTTATTCAAGTATCCTTTTATGATATCCAAAAGTTCTATATCATTTCCAATCAACAATATGTCATCCACATATAATATCAGAAATGCTACAAAGCTCCCACTCACTTTCTTCTAAATACAGGCTTCACCGTAAGTCTGTGTAAAACCATATGCTTTGATCACTTCATCAAAGCGTATATTCCAACTCCGAGATGCTTGCACCAGTCCATAGATGGATCGCTGGAGCTTGCACACTTTGTTAGCACCTTTAGGGTCGACAAAACCTTCTAGTTGCATCATATACAACTCTCCTTTAAGAAATCCATTAAGGAATACAATTTTGACGTCCATTTGCCAGATTTCATAATTATAAAATGCGGCAATTGCTAACATGATTCGGACAGACTTAAGCATCACAACGGGTAAGAAAGTCTCATCATAGTCAACTCCTTGAACTTGTCGAAAACCTTTTGCAACCAGTCGAGCTTTCTAGATAGTAACATTACCATCATCGTCAGTCTTCTTCTTGAAGATCCATTTATTCTCAATGGCTTGTCGATCATCGGGCAAGTCCACCAAAGTCCACACTTTGTTCTCATACATGGATCCTATCTTAGATTTCATGGCCTCAAGCCATTATCGGAATCTGGGCTCATCATAGCCTCTTCATTGTTCGTAGGTTCGCCTTGGTCTAGTAACATGACTTCTAGAATAGGACAACCGTACCACTCTGGTGCGGAGCTCTGGTTGACCCCTACGAGGTTCAGTAGCAATTGGATCTGAAGTTTTATGATCATTATCATTTGCTTCCTCTCTAGTTGGTGTAGGCATCATAGTGTGATGTGCTACTTTCCAATTCGAGAGAAGGTACAATTACCTCATCAAGTTCTACTTCCTCCCACTCACTTCTTTTGAGAGAAACTCCTTCTCTAGAAAGGATCCATTCTTGGCAACAAAGATCTTGCATTCTGATATGTCACCAACGTATCTATAATTTATGAAGTATTCATGCTATTATATTATCTGTTTTGGATGTTTATGGGCTTTACTAAGCACTTTTATATTATTTTTGGGACAAACCTATTAACTGGAGGCCCAACCCAAATTGTTGTTTTCTTGCCTATTTCAGTGTTTCGAAGAAAAGGTATATCAAACGGAGTCCAAATGGAATGAAACCTTCAGGAGAGTTATTATTGGAATGGAAGCAATCCAGGAGACTTAGAGTAGACGTCAGGGAAGCTTCGAGGTGGCCACGAGGGTCAGGGGCGCGCCCCCACCCTCGTGGGCCCCTCGTAGCTCCCCTGACCGACTTCTTTCGCCTATATATGTCCATATACCGTAAAAACATCAGGGAGCACAATAGATCAAGAGTTTCGCCGCCGCAAGCCTGTGTAGCCACTAAAAACCAATCGGGACCCTGTTCCGACACCTGCCGGAGGGGGGATCCCTCACCGGTGGCTATCTTCATCATCCCGGCGCTCTCCATGATGAGGAGGGAGTAGTTCACCCTCGGGGCTAAGAGTATGTAATGGTAGCTATGTGTTTGATCTCTCTCTCTCTCTCTCTCTCTCTCTCTTGTGTTCTTGATTTGGCACGATCTTGATGTACCGCGAGCATAGGGGTTTATCTTATCGGATTGAGTCTTTAAGGATTTGAGAAAACTTGATGTATGTCTTGTCGTGCTTATCTGTGGTGACAATAGGATATTCACGTGATCTACTTGATGTATGTTTTGGTGATCAACTTGCGGGTTCAATGAACTTATGCATAGGGGTTGGCACACATTTTGTCTTGACTCTTCGGTAGAAACTTCGGGTCACTCTTTGAAGTACTTTGTGTTGGTTGAATAGATGGATCTGAGATTGTGTGGTGCATATCGTATAATCATGCCCACGGATACTTGAGGTGAATTGGAGTACCTAGGTAACATTAGGGTTTTGGTTGATTTGTGTCTTAAGGTGTTATTCTAGTACGAACTCTATGATAAATTGAACGAAAAGAATAGCTTCATGTTATTTTACTACGGACTCTTGAATAGATTGATCGGAAAGGATAACTTTGAGGTGGTTTCGTACCCTACAACAATCTCTTCGTTTGTTCTCCGCTATTAGTGACTTTGGAGTGACTCTTTGTTGCATGTTGAGGGATAGTTATATGATCCAGTTATGTTATTATTGGTGAGAGAACTTGCACTAGTGAAAGAATGAACCCTAGGCCTTGTTTCCTATCATTGCAATACCATTTACGCTCACTTTTATCATTAGTTACCTTGTTGTTTTTATATTTTCAGATTACAAAAACCTATACTACCAACTATATTGCACTTGTATCACCATCTCTTCGCCGATCTAGTGCACCTATACAATTTACCATTGTATTGGGTGTGTTGGGAACACAACAGACTCTTTGTTATTTGGTTGTAGGGTTGTCTGAGAGAGACCATCTTCATCCTACACCTCCCACGGGTTGATAAACCTTAGGTCATCCACTTGAGGGAAATTTGCTACTGTTCTTCAAACCTCTGCACTTGGAGGCCCAACAACGTCTACAAGAAGAAGGTTGTGTAGTAGACGTCAAGCTCTTTTCTGGCGCTGTTGCCGGGGAGGTGAGTGCTTGAAAGTATATCTACAGATCTTGCAATCGAATCTTTTTGTTTCTTGTTTTATCACTAGTTTAGTTTAAAAAACAAAACTACAAAAAAATGTAATTGAGTTTGCCTCATACGCTTCATCTTTTTAATATCTTTCATGAGAATGATGGAAAGGAAAATTGTGCTCAAGTGCTAGAAGAAGACGTCTATAAAATCTTTGGCATTAAATCTTTGAATGATGAGCACGATTGCAATGTTGTTAGTATGAACTCTTTGAATATCCATAGTACTAATGATGATTGCACTAGTCATGATGGAAATGTCTCTTATAAGCATGTCAACTTTTGTGGAGTACTTAGAGTTTGCAAGTACACACCAAATAGGGAAGATAGATTTTGCAAGAGGCATAAGTATTTAGAAACTAAATGGTTGCAAGAGAGGCTAGATGTTTGTGCTAAAAATTTAAAATTTCTTAGCCATACTTGTGAACTTTGCAATGAACATGGTCATTTACATATCCAATGCAAATTGTCTCATGATCAAATCGTGTCCAAAAACTGTGATGACTTGATTTCCCTTGCACATCATAATGAACTTAGTTTGCTTTTGGGTTATGAAGAAATGAAACGTATAACTAAGCATATTCCAGAATATAACCTTGAGAAATTTCTTGATATTGATCTAGAGGAAATTTATATGTATTGTGCGGTGAATTGCATTGAAAATCCTTATATTGCCAATTACATAAAGAAAAGAAAGCAAATAGAAGATGAAGAAAATACTAATGAAAGGGAAGAGACTTCCCAATATCCTCCTATTATTTCTTATGATGAATCAGGTAACGAGGAGGAGCCTTCTATTCAACCAATCTCATTAATAAGGAGCCCCAAAAAGAGGGTTAACCCCACACATGATGTGAAGAATAAAAAGAAAAGATGGAGAAGCAAAGGTAACAATGTATCCCTCTCAAATGATGTCGCTCCTACTACTCATTGTGATGATGATAATTGCTATACTATTGGTGCTATCCATACTATTAATGATGAGAGTGATTATGCTTATGATATGAAAAGGCCCAAGCTTGGGGATCCTATGTTTGATGAGAATGACATGTTTGAGAATATATTTCTGCAATTAATGTGTGTCCCAAGCTTGGGGATGCTACGTTTAATGAATATGATATTTTTAGCCTCCCAAGTTTCGATGAGCAAATTTATTATGATGATAGCATGCCCCCTATTTATGATGGTTATATTGATGAAAGTGGGTTTGGAAGAGTGTCAACTTTAGGAAGTAATGATCCCACTATTTTGGAGGGTGTTGAATCTTATGATGTTTATGGAAGTGGATTTGAAGAGGTCACGACTTTATTTAGTGATGAATCCACTATTTTGGAAGAGTTTTCAATTGATTATGATGAGAACAAAGATGCTACTTATGATGATTATTGTGATGAAACTTATGCTATAAAAGGTAGTGACAATTATATTTATAAAACTTGTCATGATTATGATTACCCTTTTTCTGAACATTACTCTTTTAATGTGGAAACATTTTATAGTATTCGAGTCTCTTATGATACTCCCACAATTCCGAATGAGAAGAATTTTGCTTATGTGGAGAGTAGTAAAATTTCTATGCAAGTAGATCATGAAAATAATGCTTTATGTGCTGGTTATATTGTTGAATTCATTTATGATGCTACTGAAAATTATTATGAGGGAGGAACATATGCTGGTAGGAATATCAAGTTTCCTCTCTATGTGTTGAAAATCTTGAAGCTATGCTTGTTTTGCCTTCCTATGCTAGTTGATTATTATTCCCATAAGTTGTTTCTTCACAACATCCCTATGCATAGGAAGTGGGTTAGACTTAAATGTGCTAGTCATATTCTTCATGATGCTCTCTTTATGTTTCAATTCTTATCTTTTATGTGAGCATCATTGAAATCATCATGCCTAGCTAGGGGCGTTAAATGTTAGTGCTTGTTGGGAGGCAACCCAATTTTATTTTTGTTCTTTGCTTTTAGTTTCTGTTTAGTAATAAATAATTCATCTATCCTTGGGTTAGATGTGGTTTTATGTTTAAATTAGTGTTTGTGCCAAGTAGAACCTTTGGGAAGACTTGGGTGAAGTCTTTATGATCATGCTGTAAAAAACAGAAACTTTAACGCTCACGAGATTAGCTGCCTTTTTTTTTACTGGAGAGTGCTTTTAGGTTGATTATTTTTGAAGATGATCAATAGACAAATTCCTCAGGTCCACCAATTTATTTCAGAATTTTTGTAGTTCCAGAAATATACATCTGATACAGATTACTACATACTGTTCTGTTTTTGACAGATTCTGTTTTCTATGTGTTGTTTGCTTATTTTGATGAATCTATTTGTAATATCGGAGAGTATGAACCATAGAGAAGTTGGAATACAGTAGGTTTAACACCAATATGAATTTAGAATGAGTTCACAATAGTACCTAAGTGGTGGTTTTATTTTCTTATACTAACGGAGCTTACAAGTTTTCTGTTAAGTTTTGTGTTGTGAAGTTTTCAAGTTTTGGGTAAAGATTCGATGGACTATGGAATAAGGAGTGGCAAGAGCCTAAGATTGGGGATTCCCGAGGCACCCCAAGGTAATATTCAAGGACAATCAAGATCCTAAGCTTGGGCATGCCCCGTATGGCATCCCCTCTTTTGTCTTCGTTCATCGGTAACTTTACTTGGAGCTATATTTTTATTCACCACATGATATGTGTTTTGCTTGGAGCGTCATTTTATTTTCTTTTGTTTTGCTTGCTGTTTGAATAAAATACCAAGATCTTAAATTCTTAAATGTTAGAGAGTCTTCACATAGTTACATAATTATTTAACTACTCATTGATCTTCACTTATATCTTTTTGGAGTAGTTTGTCATTTACTCGTGTGCTTCACTTATATCCTATGAGTAAATGGTTGAACGAGTTGAATATCATAAATCTGAAATTATATATGTTTCATATGATTATCCCATGGGGAGTAATGACTTCACATCTAAGAAGTAGAGGTGGTAAATTTATTGAAGGTTAGCAAACATTGTATTGGTCACTTGAACAATTCATGAAAAAATATTAAAGGAAGAGAGATTTCACATATAAATATACTATCTTGGACATCTTCTATGATTGTGAGCCCCATTAATTATTTTCAAACCTGAGCAAATTAGTTGAAATTGGACAAGGAAGACAACATAATGAGTTATGCTTGGGTATATTTGTATAGAAGTTATATTGTTATAGATCCTCCAACATGTCGTGCTTGCTATTTAGAATCCTTTGCTAGCCAAAATATCTATACTAAGATGGAATACTGCTTGTGCATCCAAATTCCTTAAACCAAGTTTCTTCCATGAGTGTCCACCATATCTACCTATATGCTAGCCAAAATATCTGTACTAAGCAGGAATACTGCTTGTGCATCCAAATTCCTTGAACCAAGTTTCTTCCATGAGTGTCCACCATACCTACCTATATGCGGTGTTTACCTGCCGTTCCAAGTAAATTTGCATGTGCCAAACTCTAAACCTTGAAATAATAATCTGTTTTGTATGCCCGAATCGCTCATGTAGCGACTAGGGGCTGTCAGTATCTTCCATGCTAGGTGGGTTATTCTCACGATGAGTGGACTCTGCTCATCATTCACGAGAAAATGGCTAGTAACTGGGATGCCCAATCCTATGATCAAAAGATCAAAAACAAATCACAAATAATTTAAACAAAACTCCCCCAGGATTGTTGATAGTTAGATGGCACCCGTTGTTTCGAACAAGCCGTGGAGTGTGATTGTTGGTGGAGGGGGAGTAAAATCTTTACCTTTCTGTTTGGGAACCGCCTATAATGTATCTAGTATGGAAGATATTGGGAACTCTTGGTTGTTATGTTGACAATGAAAGCATACCTCTCAAAATTATTTTCATCTCTATTTAAAAGCTTCGAGCTCTGGCACCTCTGCAAATCCCTACTTCCCTCTGCGAAGGGCCTATCTTTTACTTTTATGCAAGAGTCAGTAGTATTCCATCTCATTCCAACCTACTCTTTAGTTGGCAAGCATCATGTGATGGGGAAAGATCTAAGCATATATGGCCATTCAAATATATTTGACCACGAATTATTATTGTTGACAATTATCTATATGATAAGTAAGTTGGGAGGTGAAACATTAAGCACCTATCTTCCTTTATGTTCGATCGATGCTATTTGTTCTAAAAATATGCTTTGAGCGGTAGCAATCATGGAAGACTATATGATAGTTGAGTATGTGGGATTTGCTAAATCAAAGCTCTTACATAGACCCTTCCTGAAAATTAGATGAATTGCAATTGTTTGATGACTGAGAACATAGTTTGCTACTTTTCAAGAAAGTTTATGGTATATGCTTTAACATGTGAATAGCTTGTTACTTGATCATTAGAAGTTTTATGAGATGAGCTGCTGTTATGAAATATAATGATGCTAGAAAAGGTGATTGAAATTATCATTGGTCAAACTTATGCACCTGCTTGCATTCGCACTTCATAAATTATTTCTTTTATCATTTACCTACTCAAGGACGAGCAGGAATTAAGCTTGGGGATGCTGATACGTCTCCAACGTATCTATAATTTATGAAGTATTCATGCTATTATATTATCTGTTTTGGATGTTTATGGGCTTTACTAAGTACTTTTATATTATTTGTGGGAATAACCTATTAACCGGAGGCCCAACCCAAATTGTTGTTTTCTTGCCTATTTTAGTGTTTTGAAGAAAATGAATATCAAATGGAGTCCAAATGGAATGAAACCTTCGGGAGAGTTATTTTTGGAACGAAAGCAATCCAGGAGACTTGGAGTAGACGTCAGGGAAGCTTCGAGGTGGCCACGAGGGTCAGGGGCGCGCCCTACCCCCCTGGGCGCGCCCCCACCCTCGTGGGCCCCTTGTGGTTCCCCTGACCGACTTCTTTCGCCTCTATATGTGCATATACCCTAAAAACATCGGGTAGCATAATAGACCGGGAGTTCCACCGCTGCATGCCTCTGTAGCCACCAAAAACCAATCGGGACCCTGTTCCGGCACCCTACCGGAAGGGGGATCCCTCGTCGGTGGCCATCTTCATCATCCCGGCGCTCTCCATGACGAGGAGGGAGTAGTTCACCCTCGAGGCTGAGGGTATGTACCAGTAGCTATGTGTTTGATCTCTCTCTCTCTCTCTCTCTCTCTCTCTCTCGTGTTCTTGATTTGGCACGATCTTGATGTCCCGCGAGCTTTGCTATTATAGTTGGATCTTATGATGTTTCTCCCTCTCTACTCTCTTGTAATGGATTGAGTTTTCCCTTTGAAGTTATCTTATCAGATTGATTCTTTAAGGATTTGAGAACACTTGATGTATGTCTTGCCATGCTTATCTGTGGTGACAATGGGATATTCATGTGATCTACTTGATGTATGTTTTGGTGATCAACTTGCGGGTTCGATGAACTTATGCATAGGGGTTGGCACACGTTTTCGTCTTGACTCTTCGGTAGAAACTTTGGGGCACTCTTTGAAGTACTTTGTGTTGGTTGAATAGATGGATCTGAGATTGTGTGATGCATATCGTATAATCATGCCCAGGGATACTTAGGTGACATTGGAGTATCTAGGTGACATTAGGGTTTTGGTTGATTTGTGTCTTAAGGTTTTATTCTAGTACGAACTCTTGAATAGATCGATCAGAAAGGATAACTTGGAGGTGGTTTCGTACCCTACAATAATCTCTTTGTTTGTTCTCCGCTATTAGTGACTTTGGAGTGACTCTGTTGCATGTTGAGGGATAGTTATATGATCCAGTTGTAACGCCCTCGATGCGGCTATAGCTCCCACGTGTCGAGGCACGACTTGGAGGCATAACCGCATTGAAAGCAATGTCGCAAGTCGGGCAATCATTACAACATCCCATGTAATATATAATAAAAGGGGGAGATAACATAGTTGGCTTACACTCGCCACGTCACATCAGAGTACATAAATAACATCCATCAAACAAACACTCATGGCCCGACTACGGCGCCAAAATGGAAAAGAACCCAACATGCGACAAGGTCCTGAATCGATAACCCCAACTAGGCACCACTACTGATCATCTGGAAAGGACACGTAGTATTGCTGAGAGTCCTCGTCGAACTCCCACTTGAGCTCGTAATCGTCAACTGGAGCAGAATCACCTGGACCTGCATCTGGAGTTGTAGTATCTGTGAGCCACAGGGACTCAGCAATCTCACACCCACGCTATCAAGACTATTTAAGCTCATAGGGATGGATAAGGCAAATATAAGTGGAGCTGCAGCAGCGACTAGCATATGTGGTGGCTAACTTATACGCAAAAGAGAGCGAGAAGAGAAGGCGAAGCACGAGCGACAAGCTAAAGGAACATCCTGCGCCAGCATAACTCCAACACCGTGTCCACTTCCCGGACTCCGCCGAGAAGGGGCCATCACGGTAACACACACGGTTGATTCATTTTAATTAAGTTTAGTTCAAGTCATCTACAACCGGACATTAACAAATTCCCATCCGCCCATAACCGTGGGCACGGCTTTCGAAAGATCAATCCCTGCAGGGGGGTCCCAACTTAGCTCATAACAAGCTCTCACGGTCAACGAAGGAATAGACCTCCACCCAAGACACACCGATCAGACTCGGTATCTCGGTACAACAAGATGATTCGACAGGTTAAAACAAGTCCAGCAACACCGCCTGAATGTGCCGACAAATCCCGATAGGAGCTGCACATATCTCTTTCTCAGGGCACGCTCGGATAGGTCAAGCTACGAGTAAAACCAAACCTCAAGTTTCCCCGAGGTGGCCCCGCAGGCTGCCTGGTTCGGACCAACACTCAGAGGAGCACTGGCCCGGGGGGGGGGTTAAAATAAGATGACCCTCGGGCTCCGGAAACCCAAGGGAAAAAGAGGCTAGGTGGCAAATGGTAAAACCAATGTTGGGCATTGCTGGAAAAGCTTTAATCAAGGCGAACTATCAAGGGGTTCCCATTATAGCCCAACCGCGTAAGGGACGCACAATCCGGGAACATAACACCGATATGACGGAAACTAGGGCGGCAAGAGTGGAACAAATCACTAGGCGAGAGGCCGAGCCTTCCACCCTTTACCAAGTATATAGGTGCATTAAGATAACATAGCAATATAATGATATCCCAACAAGAATATAAATGTTCCAACAAGGAACGGCTCCAATCTTCACCTGCAACTAACAACGCTATAAGAAGGGCTGAGCAAAGCGGTAACATAGCCAATCAACGGTTTGCTAGGACAATGGTGGGTTAGGGGTTCAACATGGCAATTGGGAGGCTGACAAGCAAAAGGTAGGCATCGTAGCAGTGGCAAAGCAAAAGAGCGAGCAAACTAGCATAGCAAAGATAGTAGTGATTTCGAGGGTATGATCATCTTGCCTGCACAGTTGTCAGAGTTGACTGGATCCTCACAAGCAAACTCAACGGGCTCCTCGGTAGCGAACTCGTCTCCCGGCTCTACCCAACAAGACAAACAAGCAACAAGGATACAATCAACCACGGGCAAGACCAAGCAATATGATGAAATGACGATATGCTATGCGGGATGCGATGTGGGATGCAAAATGCAAGATATGACAGGAAATGCATGAACCTGGCATCAACTTGGAAAACCAAGTGTGCCACTGGATAGAGGGGATGAAATCGCTTGAAAACGATGTAAAGATCATTGGAATCGGAGTTACGGTTTAGAAATGGCAAGCGTTTTAAGATATGACACCGGTCTGCGATTTACAGCAAGTAGGCATCTAAATGCAACGAAATGAACATGCTACAGCCACCAAACATGAAAACAAAATACATGGCAGTGAATTACACAAGATGGTTGACAAAACACTAGCACTGAGCCATAGGCAAATTCATCCATTAAGAGGTTCAAACAAGCATGGCTAAAACGCAAATGCAAAACAGATTTCAGACTTAGTGAAATTAACACTAGTCTGAAATTTCAGATCACGATGCTCTCTTCGGAGCAGCAAAACAACATGATACAAAACCTGAACATAACAAGTAAGAACATGGCATGGAGCTACTCAACAAGCTTAATAAAACACCCAAAGTGACCTGGGGCCAAAAGGGTTCACAAAATACTCTACTGAGCTCACGAACATCGCTCGAACACAATCAGTTTTCATACTTAGTGAAAACTGAGACATGCTGAAATTTAACTCACGAAGGCATGTAAACGAGCTCGATGCACTCACTACAGTGCAAGTCATGGCAAAGAAAGCATATAACCAGCAAGAAGGCACAAAGTGCTAGCTACACATGGCAAGAACGAAGGCATAGCATGCATGGAACACTAACGGTAGCATCGGCGAAATCGCAAACAAGTTGACGATCTGCCCAGATTAACAACGAAGCAAAAGTTGAGCTCGAATGAGTCAACCTAGAGCACTCCACAAATGCCAACAAAGACATGGATGGATAGAGCATGACATAAATATCAAAACTCCCTTACTGATCATCCTCAAAAGAGGCACGGATCACTAGGAAACAAGCTGGACATATCGCATCATGAACTAAAATATCCCAGACTTAGCGAAAATCACTAAGTCCCTGAAATCTGCAATCTCAGGTACCTCTCTTCGCAAGCTTGCACAAGACAACACACACATCCTAAAAATGCATGGGTGGCACCTCTGGAAAGAAGACAAAATGCTTCACAATACATCCCAAAGGGGCACAGGCATATCATGCACGGATTAAACATAGCAAAAATGACAAAAGTGCATGATGAACTAACGGTTCTGCAATTTAACTCACGAAGCCTCCTTCTAGCAGCATTTTGGGTATCAAGATGACCCCAAATGCAAACGATGCAATGGAATGAAATGATGTACATGTCGAGCCGAAGATTCTGATATATCATACGCCTAAAACGGATCTACGGTTGCGGAGATACGAGCAGTCAAACATCACATAAAAATTAGGGTTACGGGGATGAAAAGTCAACCTAGAGGATTAGATCTCAGATCTGGCGCGGTTTACGGAGTTCGCCGGAAACACTGTAGCTGCTCGCCGGAGTTGCGCCGGAGAGGCCCAGGAGCTCGCCGGAGCTCGGGGAAGAGGCCGGGGAGGTCGGGGTCGCCGGATCCGGCACTCCCGCGGCCGGATCTGGCCGGAGACGCGGCGAGGAGGCGGCAGCCGGTCGGGGGGCGGCGACCGGAGCGCGGCGGCGGTGGGGCGCCGGCGACGCAGGCGGCGGTGGCCCGGCGACGAGGGAGAAGAAGCGGGGCGCGGCGGAGGGGAGTGGCCCGGTCGGACGAGGAGGCGGGCTCCCCGCGGGCTCGGGCGGGCCGGCGCGACCGCGGCGATGTGGGCGCCCGTCCGGGACACGTGGCGCGGCGGCGTTGGCTGAGGCGGGCGGCTGGGTGGAGCGGACGCTGTCCGGCGCGGGCCGGACACGTCCGTCGGCGGCGGAGGAAGGAGATCTGTTTTTTTTTAGGGTTTCGGGGAGAGGGAGAGATCCGAAAACGGAGGGGTGTATATATAGGCATAGAGGGAGCTAGGAGAGTCCAAATGAGGTGCGGTTTTCGCCCACACGATCGTGATCGAACGCTCTAGGACATGGAGCAGAGTTTGGTGGGTTTTGGGCCAAATTTGGGGGGTGTTGGGCTGCAACACACACGAGGCCTTTTCGGTCCCTCGGTTAACCGTTGGAGTATCAAACGTAGTCCAAATGACCCGAAACTTGACAGGCGGTCTACCGGTAGTAAACCAAGGCCGCTTGGCAAGTTTCGGTCCAATCCGGAAATGTTTAGACCCCACACACGAAAGAAGACTAGAAATGACCACCGGAGGAGAACGAAGCGCCGGAATGCAAAACGGACAACGGGGAAAATGCTCGAATGCATGAGATGAACATGTATGCAAATGCAATGCACGAGATGGCATGATAAGAGATGCACGAAAAAGAAAAACAACACACGGAGACAAAGACCCGAACCCGAGAAATAAATATAACTTGACACCGGAAACGGCAAGAGTTGGAGTACAAATGGGGAAAGTTACATCTGGGGCGTTACAACACTCCACCACTACGAAAAGATCTCGTCCCGAGATCTAGGACTGAAAGAACTCCGGGTACTCAGAACGGAGGTGATCCTCGCGTTCCCAGGTAGCTTCACGGACGGAATGGTGTGACCACTTGACTTTGAGGAATTTGATTGACTTGTTGCGAGTCTTGCGTTCAGTCTCTTCGAGAATAGCAACTGGGTGCTCACGATAGGAGAGATCTTCTTGGAGCTCAATGTCCTCGAAGTTGACGGTGCGGTCAGGAGTCTTGAAGCACTTTCGAAGCTGAGAGACATGGAACACATCATGAACATTTGCAAAGTTTGAAGGAAGCTCGAGTTGATAGGCGAGGTCGCCTCTCTTGCTGACAATCTTGAAAGGTCCCACGTATCTAGGGGCAAGTTTCCCTTTGATACCGAAGCGACGAGTACCTTTCGTGGGAGAGACGCGGAGGTAAACATGATCTCCAATCTCGAAAACCAGATCACGGTGCTTACTATCATAGTAGCTCTTCTGGCGGGACTGGGCTGCTTTGAGGTTATCACGAATGACTTTGCACATCTCTTCTGCCTCTGTGATTAAGTCATTACCCAGCAGCTGACGTTCACCGGTTTCAGACCAGTTGAGAGGGGTACGGCACTTCCTGCCATACAGAATTTCAAAGGGGGCCTTGCCCGAACTTGCTTGAAAGCTGTTGTTGTATGAGAATTCAGCATAAGGAAGACAATCCTCCCACTTCATGCCGAAGGAGATCACACAAGCCCTGAGCATATCTTCCAGAATTTGGTTGACACGCTCGACTTGACCGCTTGTTTGAGGATGGAAAGCTGTGCTGAAGCGGATGTTGGTGCCCATGGCTTTCTGAAAAGAATCCCAAAACTTGGAGGTAAAGATGCTGCCACGGTCTGAAGATATCACTTGAGGAATACCGTGCAGAGAGACAATGCGAGAGGTATAGAGTTCCGCCAATTGAGCTGCAGTGATTGACTCTTTGATAGGCAGAAAATGAGCCACTTTGGAGAGCTTGTCGATGACGACAAATATAGCATCATTGCCACGCTTGGACTTTGGAAACCCAGTCACGAAGTCCATTTCAATGTGGTCAAACTTCCATTCTGGAATGGCAAGAGGTTGGAGGAGACCAGCTGGCCTTTGGTGTTCTGCCTTCACTCTTCTGCAGACATCACATTCATTCACGAATTGAGCGATCTCGCGCTTCATTCGAGTCCACCAATAAGCTTGCTTGAGGTCCTGATACTTCTTCGTACTACCAGGGTGGATGGAGAGGAGAGAGTTGTGAGCCTCGTTCATGATCACCTTACGGAGTTCACCTTTGGGCACAACAATTCGATCCTCGAAGAAGAGAGCGTCCTTGTCATCAAGTCGGAAGCACTTGTACTTGGACTGACTCTTAGCAATACCAATCTTCACCTTCTTCACCATAGCGTCAAGAAGTTGGGCTTGGCGAATCTGGTCTTCTAAGGTAGGAGAGACTTGAAGGTTGGCGAGGAAACCTTGAGGAACAACTTGCAGATTAAGTTTGCGGAAAGCTTCACAAAGCTCGGGTTGATAAGGCTTGAGAATCAGACTGTTGCAATATGCTTTTCTGCTCAAAGCGTCAGCAATCACATTAGCCTTGCCTGGAGTATACTCGATACTCGGATTGTACTCTTGAATCATTTCGACCCATCGAGTCTGCCTGAGGTTGAGATTAGGCTGAGTGAAGATGTACTTGAGACTCTTGTGATCAGTGAAAATATTCACTTTCCTTCCCAATAGAAGATGTCTCCAAGTCAACAAAGCGTGCACAACTGCCGCCAACTCGAGATCATGAGTGGGGTAGTTCTTCTCATTAGGTTTCAACTGGCGAGAGGTATAAGCAACAACTTTCTTCTCTTGCATCAGTACAGCACCGAGACCTTGGAGAGAGGCATCACAAAAGACCTCGTACGGCTTGGTTTCATCAGGCGGAGTCAGAACCGGAGCAGTGATCAATTTCTCTTTCAAAGTGTTGAAAGCAATATCACACTCCGGAGACCAAACGTACTTGACGTGCTTCTGAAGAAGATTTGAGAGAGGCTTGGCGATCTTAGAAAAGTTTTCAACGAATCTTCTGCAATAGCTTGCGAGACCGAGAAAACTGCGGAGTTGCTTCACGTTCTGAGGAGGTTCCCAATTTACAATTGCAGACACCTTCTCAGGATTCACGGAAATGCCCTTGGCAGAGATGATATGACCAAGATAAAGAACCTCATCGAGCCAAAATTCACACTTGGAGAACTTGGCGTAGAACTGATGTTCTCTGAGCTTGTCAAGAACCAAACGCAAGTGCTTGGCATGATCTTCCTTGTTCTTCGAGAAAACCAGAATGTCGTCGAGATAGACCAAAACGAATTCATTGGTGTAGGGGTTGAAGATGAAGTTCATCATGCGAGAGAACGTCGGAGGAGCGTTGGCGAGGCCAAAAGACATGACGGTGTATTCATATGAACCAAAACTTGTCCTGAACGCCGTCTTGGGAATATCTTGCTCACGAATACGAATCTGATGATAACCCATACGGAGATCAAGCTTGGAGAATACTTGAGCACCCTTGAGTTGTTCGAACAGCTCATTGATGTTGGGAAGTGGGTATTTGTTCTTGATGGTCTTCTTGTTTACTGGACGGTAATCAACACAAAGTCGACTCGATCCATCCTTCTTCTTCACAAAAAGAACACCACAACCCCACGGAGAAGTACTAGGCCGAATGAGACCCAATCTTTCTTGCTCATCGAGTTGTTTCTTCAACTCCTTCAACTCTTCGGGGCCGAGCTTGTAGGGACGTTTGCACACAGGTTCCGTACCGGGCTCAAGTTCAATAACAAATTCAACCGGCCGGTTTGGAGGCATCCCTGGAAGTTCTTCTGGAAAGACGTCTTGATATTCGCAAATGACAGGAATTTGAGAGATAGCATCCAATTCACCCTTCTCATTGAGAGAAAACAACCGGATGGAATTATCCCGAGCGGCAAAGACAATGACTTCCTCAGACGAATGAGTCAGTTGAATCTGCCTGGCTGCACAATCAAGCTGAGCTTTATGCTTAGAGAGCCAGTCCATCCCGAGAATAAGATCGATATCCGAGTTACCAAGAACCATAGGAGAAGCAAGAAACTTGAAATCGCCCATCGTGATAGCGACATCTGGCACCTCCAGACTTGCGCTCAAACGTTTGCCAGGAGAAATGATATCCATATGTTTACCCAAATGAGAAGAAACGAACTCATGCTTGGTAAAAAATGGCTTTGACATGAAACAATGCGATGCACCCATGTCAAAAAGAACTTTTGCAGGAATATCATTAATAGGAAGGTTACCCATGATCACATCTGACGAGTCCTCTACCTGGGCTGCATTCATCAAATTGACCTTGGCGTACTTGGGATTATGCTTGACCACAGCTGTACTTGCCGATCTGACAGGAGGAGGAAGAGGAAGACGCCTCTGGTTGGTACACTTGTTGGCATAGTGACCCTTCTGTTGGCACTTGTTGCACGTGACCTCTGAAAGCGGACGGTGATACGGAGCACTCGATCTTGGCGCTTGAGACGAGGACTTGTTCTGAAAGCCTGGGTTGGGTGGGTGGGAGAAACCACTGCCACCTTTGCTCTTCTGCTGATACGGCTGACGAAACGGAGGAGGAGGAAGCCAAAACTTCTGCTGCTTGACCACTTGAGTAGAGGAAGAAGGAGTAGCATCTCTGGCACGCTTCCTGGAAGCATCACATCTCATCTGAGCAGCCTCTTGCTTCAGTGCCATGTTGTAGAACTCATCGTATCTCAACAGCTCAAAGAGGCCAAGAGCGAGCTGAATTTCCTCACGAAGACCACCCCTGAACTGATAGATCATGCTCTTCTCATCAGGAACATCCTGCTTGGCAAAACGGGCGAGCTTCTGGAACAACTTGTTGTAGTCATAGACAGACAAAGAGCCTTGCTTCAGATTGCGGAATTCCTGACGCTTACTCTCAACCACACTTTGAGGGATGTGATGAGCGCGGAAATCTTGACGGAAATCGTCCCAAGTGATAACACGTCCACCTCTGGAATCCTTGTACTGCTGGAACCACTCTGCAGCCTGATCTTTGAGCTGGAAAGAAGCGAACTTGACGAAATCTTCAGGCCTGACGTTGCTGCATTCAAAATGCTTGCCCAGATCCACTAGCCAATCGTCAGCGTCGGTAGCCTCAACACAACCGCTGAACGTCTTTGGGCCATTAGCAAGGAACTGGTTCAGAGTAGCAAAGTGGTGCTGATTGTGGCCTTGATTCCCTTGACTGCCTTGATTGCGCTCTTGGAGGATTTGCATGATCAACTGTGTGTTTGCATTAGTAGCGGCCATCACAGCTTGCCATGCTTCCGGAGGAGGCGGAGGTGGAGGCGGATCAGGATTCGGAGTCGTGCGCGTTGGAGGAGCCATCCTGAAGAGGTTGACCACCATTAGCACATAGGTAAACAACAATATAGAAGCTGAATCCAACGGAATGAAAATTGCAACATATAGTCTTCACATCCGAACAAAATGAACGAATGCATTCCTCTTCAAATGGTCACATATCCACAAATTGAGAAGCCACGAAGAATTAAGGTAGAGAAATAAATCAACAAGGTACGGATCAAGAACGAATAATCGGTAAGAAATCCCAATCTCAAACCAATCTCCGTGGAAGAAGAACTAGAGCTACTAGATTTCCCACCTATGAAACTCCCGAACCTTTCCGGTTATGCAATCAGGTGTTGGGGATACAGGGGAAGCACAATATCTCACCCAAACTAGCAAATCCTACATCCAGCTGTATCCATCCTTCAACACATAACCAGGAAAACTTCGGAAACCATCTACCTCAACCTTCGAAAGCATCCGTTATACAAGTTATGGCGATACTCCCGAACTCCCGCCCCAGTACTGGGTGGCGTCGAAGTTATCTCACCAACGAACTGCATAAAAGAGATTTTCGATGTCGGCGAACATATCTCAAGTATACCAGAATTGCAACGATAAAATTGTGACGACAACACCTCGGAGCTCAACTCCCCGGGACACTGCCACAACCCCTAAAGACAGGAGGCACCAAGAACAATGTTCTCGTCACAAAACCATCGGAACAAAACCAAGATACTCGCGTGATCCTAAAAAAATTTTTTAGTGAAATTTGAGAAGAGAAGAGTCAAAACTCTACGCTAGGATGTCTTACCAGAGCAATGAGGAGACTGGGAAGTAAAAAGAATTCCTAAGCTCTCCGATATATAATTCCTAAGGACTCAAAACATTTTTCTAGACACGACTCGGCTGCTAAAAACGATCAAGCAATGGGGCTCCTAAGGTCGGGGAAGGCTCTGAATACCAACTTGTAACGCCCTCGATGCGGCTATAGCTCCCACGTGTCGAGGCACGACTTAGAGGCATAACCGCATTGAAAGCAATGTCGCAAGTCGGGCAATCATTACAACATCCCATGTAATATATAATAAAAGGGGGAGATAACATAGTTGGCTTACACTCGCCACGTCACATCAGAGTACATAAATAACATCCATCAAACAAACACTCATGGCCCGACTACGGCGCCAAAATGGAAAAGAACCCAACATGCGACAAGGTCCTGAATCGATAACCCCAACTAGGCACCACTACTGATCATCTGGAAAGGACACGTAGTATCGCTGAGAGTCCTCGTCGAACTCCCACTTGAGCTCGTAATCGTCAACTGGAGCGGAATCACCTGGACCTGCATCTGGAGTTGTAGTATCTGTGAGCCACAGGGACTCAGCAATCTCACACCCACGCTATCAAGACTATTTAAGCTCATAGGGATGGATAAGGCAAATATAAGTGGAGCTGCAGCAGCGACTAGCATATGTGGTGGCTAACTTATACGCAAAAGAGAGCGAGAAGAGAAGGCGAAGCACGAGCGAGAAGCTAAAGGAACATCCTGCGCCAGCATAACTCCAACACCGTGTCCACTTCCCGGACTCCGCCGAGAAGGGGCCATCACGGTAACACACACGGTTGATTCATTTTAATTAAGTTTAGTTCAAGTCATCTACAACCGGACATTAACAAATTCCCATCCGCCCATAACCGTGGGCACGGCTTTCGAAAGATCAATCCCTGCAGGGGGGTCCCAACTTAGCTCATAACAAGCTCTCACGGTCAACGAAGGAATAGACCTCCACCCAAGACACACCGACCAGACTCGGTATCTCGGTACAACAAGATGATTCGACAGGTTAAAACAAGTCCAGCAACACCGCCCGAATGTGCCGACAAATCCCGATAGGAGCTGCACATATCTCTTTCTCAGGGCACGCTCGGATAGGTCAAGCTACGAGTAAAACCAAACCTCAAGTTTCCCCGAGGTGGCCCCGCAGGCTGCCTGGTTCGGACCAACACTCAGAGGAGCACTGGCCCGGGGGGGGTTAAAATAAGATGACCTTTGGGCTCCGGAAACCCAAGGGAAAAAGAGGCTAGGTGGCAAATGGTAAAACCAATGTTGGGCATTGCTGGAAAAGCTTTAATCAAGGCGAACTATCAAGGGGTTCCCATTATAGCCCAACCGCGTAAGGGACGCACAATCCGGGAACATAACACCGATATAACGGAAACTAGGGCGGCAAGAGTGGAACAAAACACCAGGCGAGAGGCCGAGCCTTCCACCCTTTACCAAGTATATAGATGCATTAAGATAACATAGCAATATAATGATATCCCAACAAGAATATAAATGTTCCAACAAGGAACGGCTCCAATCTTCACCTGCAACTAACAACGCTATAAGAAGGGCTGAGCAAAGCGGTAACATAGCCAATCAACGGTTTGCTAGGACAATGGTGGGTTAGGGGTTCAACATGGCAATTGGGAGGCTGACAAGCAAAAGGTAGGCATCGTAGCAGTGGCAAAGCAAAAGAGCGAGCAAACTAGCATAGCAAAGATAGTAGTGATTTCGAGGGTATGATCATCTTGCCTGCACAGTTGTCAGAGTTGACTGGATCCTCACAAGCAAACTCAACGGGCTCCTCGGTAGCGAACTCGTCTCCTGTCTCTACCCAAAAAGACAAACAAGCAACAAGGATACAATCAACCACGGGCAAGACCAAGCAATATGATGAAATGACGATATGCTATGCGGGATGCGATGCGGGATGCAAATTGCAAGATATGACAGGAAATGCATGAACCTGGCATCAACTTGGAAAACCAAGTGTGCCACTGGATAGAGGGAATGAAATCGCTTGAAAACGATGTAAAGATCATTGGAATCGGAGTTACGGTTTAGAAATGGCAAGCGTTTTAAGATATGACACCGGTCTGCGATTTATAGCAAGTAGGCATCTAAATGCAACGAAATGAACATGCTACAGCCACCAAACATGAAAACAAAATACATGGCAGTGAAGTACACAAGATGGTTGACAAAACACTAGCACTGAGCCATAGGCAAATTCATCCATTAAGAGGTTCAAACAAGCATGGCTAAAACGCAAATGCAAAACAGATTTCAGACTTAGTGAAATTAACACTAGTCTGAAATTTCAGATCACGATGCTCTCTTCGGAGCAGCAAAACAACATGATACAAAACCTGAACATAACAAGTAAGAACATGGCATGGAGCTACTCAACAAGCTTAATAAAACACCCAAAGTGACCTGGGGCCAAAAGGGTTCACAAAATACTCTACCGAGCTCACGAACATCGCTCGAACACAATCAGTTTTCATACTTAGTGAAAACTGAGACATGCTGAAATTTAACTCACGAAGGCATGTAAACGAGCTCGATGCACTCACTACGGTGCAAGTCATGGCAAAGAAAGCATATAACCAGCAAGAAGGCACAAATTCCTAGCTACACATGGCAAGAACGAAGGCATAGCATGCATGGAACACTAACGGTAGCATCGGCGAAATCGCAAACAAGTTGACGATCTGCCCAGATTAACAACGAAGAAAAAGTTGAGCTCGAATGAGTCAACCTAGAGCACTCCACAAATGCCAACAAAGACATGGATGGATAGAGCATGACATATATATCAAAACTCCCTTACTGATCATCCTCAAAAGAGGCACGGATCACTAGGAAACAAGCTGGACATATCGCATCATGAACTAAAATATCCCAGACTTAGCGAAAATCACTAAGTCCCTGAAATCTGCAATCTCAGGTACCTCTCTTCGCAAGCTTGCACAAGACAACACACACATCCTAAAAATGCAGGGGTGGCACCTCTGGAAAGAAGACAAAATGCTTCACAATACACCCCAAAAGGGCATAGGCATATCATGCACGGATTAAACATAGCAAAAATGACAAAAGTGCATGATGAACTAACGGTTCTGCAATTTAACTCACGAAGCCTCCTTCTAGCAGCATTTTGGGTATCAAGATGACCCCAAATGCAAACGACGCAATAGAATGAAATGATGTACATGTCGAGACGAAGATTTTGATATATCATACGCCTAAAACGGATCTACGGTTGCGGAGATACGAGCAGTCAAACATCACATAAAAATTAGGGTTACGGGGATGAAAAGTCAACCTAGAGGATTAGATCTCAGATCTGGCGCGGTTTACGGAGTTCGCCGGAAACACTGTAGCTGCTCGCCGGAGTTGCGCCGGAGAGGCCCAGGAGCTCGCCGGAGCTCGGGGAAGAGGCCGGGGAGGTCGGTGTCGCCGGATCCGGCACTCCCGCGGCCGGATCTGGCCGGAGACGCGGCGAGGAGGCGGCAGCCGGTCGGGGGGCGGCGACCGGAGCGCGGCGGCGGTGGGGCGCCGGCGACGCAGGCGGCGGTGGCCCGGCGACGAGGGAGAAGAAGCGGGGCGCGGCGGAGGGGAGTGGCCGGGTCGGACGAGGAGGCGGGCTCCCCGCGGGCTCGGGCGGGCCGGCGCGACCGCGGCGATGTGGGCGCCCGTCCGGGACACGTGGCGCGGCGGCGTTGGCTGAGGCAGGC
>NC_041387.1:148437935-148524980 GCF_002162155.2 Triticum dicoccoides | reverse complement strand
TGGGTGGAGCGGACGCTGTCCGGGGCGGGCCGGACACGTCCGTCGGCGGCGGAGGAAGGAGATCTGTTTTTTTTTTAGGGTTTCGGGGAGAGGGAGAGATCCGAAAACGGAGGGGTGTATATATAGGCATAGAGGGAGCTAGGAGAGTCCAAATGAGGTGCGGTTTTCGCCCACACGATCGTGATCGAACGCTCTAGGACATGGAGCAGAGTTTGGTGGGTTTTGGGCCAAATTTGGGGGGTGTTGGGCTGCAACACACACGAGGCCTTTTCGGTCCCTCGGTTAACCGTTGGAGTATCAAACGAAGTCCAAATGACCCGAAACTTGACAGGCGGTCTACCGGTAGTAAACCAAGGCCGCTTGGCAAGTTTCGGTCCAATCCGGAAATGTTTAGACCCCACACACGAAAGAAGACTAGAAATGACCACCGGAGGAGAACGAAGCGCCGGAATGCAAAACGGACAACGGGGAAAATGCTCGAATGCATGAGATGAACATGTATGCAAATGCAATGCACGAGATGGCATGATAAGAGATGCACGAAAAAGAAAAACAACACACGGTGACAAAGTCCCGAACCCGAGAAATAAATATAACTTGACACCGGAAACGGCAAGAGTTGGAGTACAAATGGGGAAAGTTACATCTGGGGCGTTACACCAGTTATGTTATCATTGTTGAGAGAACTTGCACTAGTGAAAGTATGAACCCTAGGCCTTGTTTCCTATCATTGCAATACCATTTAGGCTCACTTTTATCATTAGTTACCTTGCTGTTTTTATATTTTCAGATTACAAAAACCTATCATATTGCACTTGTATCACCATCTCTTCGCCAAACTAGTGCACCTATACAATTTACCATTGTATTGGGTGTGTTGGGGACACAAGAGACTCTTTGTTATTTGGTTGCAGGGTTGTTTGAGAGAGATCATCTTCATCCTACACCTCCCACGGATTGATAAACCTTAGGTCATTCACTTGAGAGAAATTTGCTACTGTCTTACAAACCTCTGCACTTGGAGGCCCAACAACGTCTACAAGAAGAAGGTTGTGTAGTAGACATTACCTTGGATCTATGGTAGAAGGTGTACCCAATTGTTTCCTTAGGGTATCCTATGAAGACGCACTTCTCTGATTTGGGTTCGATCTTATTAGGCTGCAGCCTTTTGACATAAGTGTCGCAACCCCAAACTTTAAGAAACGACAACTTAGGTTTCCTATTTAATTTGAATGCGGCTGTCTCTAATGCATAACCCCAAAATGATAGTCGTAAATCGGTAAGAGACATCATAGATCGCACCATATCTAATAAAGTACGGTTACGACGTTCGGACACACCATTACGCTATGGTGTTGCAGGTGGAATGAGTTGTGAAACTATTCCACATTGTTTTAAATGAAGGTCAAACTTGTAACTCAAATATTCGCCTGCATGGTCAGATCATAGAAACTTTATTTTCTTGTTACGATGATTCTCCACTTCACTCTAAAATTCTTAAAACTTTTCAAATGTTTCAGACTTGTGTTTCATTAAGTAGATATACCCATACCTAGTCAAATCATCGGTAAAGGTTAGAAGATAACGATACCCGTCGCGTGCCTCAACACTCACCGGACCGCATACATCAATATGTATTATTTCCAATAAGTCAAGAGCTTGCTCCATTGTTCCAGAGAACGGAGTTTTAGTCATCTTGCCCATGAGGCATGGTTCGCAAGTATCAAATGATCCATAATCAAGTGATTCCAAAAGTCCATCTGCATGGAGTTTCTTCATGCGCTTTACACCAATATGACCTAAACGGCAGTGCCACAAGTATGTTGCGGTATCATTACCAACTTTGCATCTTTTGGCATCAATATTATGAATATGTGTATCACTACGATCGAGATTCAACAAAAATAGACCACTCATCAAGGGTGCATGACCATAAAAGATATTACTGTATAAATAGAACAACCATTATTCTCCAATTTAAATGAATAACTGTCTCGCAATAAACAAGATCCAGATATAACATTCATGCTCAACGCAGACACCAAATAACAATTATTCAGGTCTAAAACTAGCCCTGAAGGTAGATGTAGAGGTAGCGTGCCGACGGCGATCACATCGACCTTGGAACCATTTCCGACGAGCATCGCCACCTCGTCCTTAGCCAATCTTCATTTATTCCATAGCTCTGAGTTGCAAATATGAGCAACCGAACCAGTATCAAATACCCAGGCGCTACTACGAGCATTAGTAAGGTACACATCAATAACATGTATATCAAATATACCTTTGTTCACTCTGCCATCCTTCTTATCCACAAAGTATTTGGGGCAGTTCTGCTTCCAGTGACCAGTCCCTTTGTAGTAGAAGCACTCAGTTTCAGGCTTTGGTCCAGCTTTTGGTTTCTTCCCTGGAGTGGCAACTTGCTTGCCATTCTTCTTGAATTTCCCTTTCTTTCCTTGCCCTTTTTCTTGAAACTAGTTGTCTTGTTAACCATCAACACTTGATGCTCCTTCTTGATTTCTACCTCCGCGGCCTTAAGCATTGCGAAGACCTCAGGAATCATTTTATTCATCCCTTGCATATTATAGTTCATCCCGAAGCCTTCGTAGCTTTGTGGCACTGATTGAAGAACTCTGTCAATAACACTATCAACTGGAAGTTCAACTCCCAGCCGAGTCAAGTGGTTATTATACCCAGACATTTGGGGTGTGTGTTCACTGACAGAACTGTTCTCCTCCGTTTTGCAGCTATAGAACTTGTTGGAGACTTCATATCTCTCAACCCCGGCATTTGCTTGAAATATTAACTTCAACTCTTGGAACATCTCATATGCTCCATGACGTTCAAAACGTCTTTGAAGTCCCGGTTCTAAGTCGTAAAGCATGGCACACTAAACTATTGAGTAGTCATCAGATCGAGCTTGCAAGATGTTCATAACATCAGCTTCAGCTCCTGCAACAAGCCTTTCACCTAGCGGTGCATCAAGGACATAATTCTTTTGTGCAGCAATGAGGATAATCCTCAAGTTACGGACCCAGTCCATGTAGTTCCTACCATCATCTTTCAACTTAGATTTCTCTAGGAACACATTAAAATTCAGGGGAACACTAGCTTGGGCCACTGATCTACAACATAGATGTGCAAAACTATAATTCTAAGTTCATGATAAATTAAGTTCAATTAATCAAATTACTAATGAACTCCCACTTAAATAAACATCACTCAAGTTATCTAAGTGATACGTGATCCAAATCAACTAACCCATGTTTGATCATCACGTGAGATGGGTTAGTCATCAATGGTGAAAATCTCTATGTTGATCATATCTACTATATGACTCACATTCGACCTTTTGGTCTCCAGTATTCCGAGACCATGTCTGTACATGCTAGGCTCGTCAAGTTTAACCCAAGTATTCTGCATGTGCAAAACTGTCTTACACCCGTTGTATGCGAACATAGAGTCTATCACACCCAATCATCACGTGTTGCTTCAAAACAACGAACTTCTCCAATGGTGCATACTCAGGGAGAACAATTTTATCTTGAAATTTAGTGAAGGGATCATCTTATAATGCTACCGCCGTTCTAAGCAAAATAAGGTGCATAAAGGATAAACATCACACGCAATCAAAATATGTGACATGATATGGCCATCATCATTTTGTGCTTTTGATCTCCATCTCCAAAGCATCATCATGATCTCCATCGTCACCGGGTCGACACCTCGATTTCCATCATAGTGTCATTGCGTCGAGGTTGTCATAGCAACTATTGAGTCTACAACTATTGCTAACGCATAGTGATAAAGTAAAGCAATTACATGGCGTTTGCACTTCATACAATAAAGAGACAACCCTAAGGCTCCTGCCGATTGTTGATATTACAAAACATGATTGTTGATATTACAAAACTAGGGGGTGTCCGGATAGCCGAACTATCATCATCGGCCGGACACCAAGACTATGAAGATACAAGATTGAAGACTTCGTCCCGTGTCCGGATGGGACTTTCCTTGGCGTGGAAGGCAAGCTTGGCGATACGGATATGTAGATTTCCTACCATTGTAACCGACTCTGTGTAACCCTAGCCCTCTCCGGTGTCTATATAAACTGGATGGCTTTAGTCCATAGGACGAACAACAATCATACCATAGGCTAGCTTCTAGGGTTTAGCCTTCGTGATCTCGTGGTAGATCTACTCTTGTAACACACATCATCAATATTAATCAAGCAGGACGTAGGGTTTTACCTCCATCAAGAGGGCCTGAACCTGGGTAAAACATCATGTCCCTTGTCTCCTATTACCATCCGCCTAGACGCACAGTTCGGGACCCCCTACCCGAGATCCGCCGGTTTTGACACTGACATTGGTGCTTTCCTTGAGAGTTCCTCTGTGTCGTCACCGATAGGCTCGATGGCTACTTTGACCATCATCAATGACGCAGTCCAGGGTGAGACCTTTCTCCCCAGACAGATCTTCGTATTCGGCGGCTTTGCACTACGGGCCAATTTGCTTGGCCATCTGGAGCAGATCGAAAGCTATGCCCCTGGCCGTCGGGTCAGATTTGGAAGTTTGAACTTCACGGCCGACATCCACGGGGACTTGATCCTAGATGGATTATAGCCACAGCCGAGCGTGCCGCACTGTCACGTCGAGCATGATTTAGCTCTGCAGCCGGACAGTACCTTGGAGGCCGCACTCGAACCCGCTCCGATCTTCAATTCGGAGCCGGCTGCGCAGATCGAGGACGGATGGCTAGACACCGCCTCGGGGGTTGCAACCTCTACGGTGATAGAGCCAAAGACTGACTTTGTCCCTCATAAAGCTCGTGACTCCAAGGTGCCGGACTCCTCGCCGGACTCCGAACCTCCCGCGCCCCCTCCTATCGAATCCGATTGGGCGTCGATCATGGAGTTCACCGCAGCGGACATCTTTCAACGCTCACCTTTCGGCGACATCTTGAGTTTGCTAAAGTATCTCTCGTTATCAGGAGAGCCCTCGCCGGACTGCGGCTAGGACAGTTGGGAGGCGGACCCCAGAGTGTGGATTGAGGATTACATCCTACACATACATATGGCCAGAGGAGACGATCTCCATGCCATAAAATACCTACCCCTCAAGCTCAAAGGGCCAGCTCGGCATTGGCTTAAAAGCCTCCCAGAAAATACCATTGGAAGTTTGGAAGAGCTTGAGGATGCATTTCGTGCAAATTTTCAGGGGACCTATGTCCGCCCTCCGGACAGACGATTTAAGTCACATAACTCAACAGCCCGGAGAGTCAGCACGCAAATTCTGGAACATGTTCCTCACTAAAAAGAACCAAATAATCGACTGTCCGGACGCTGAAGCCTTAGCAGCCTTTAAACACAACGTCCGAGATGAATGGCTTGCCAGACACCTCGGCCAGGAAAAACCAAGAACAATTGCCGCACTAACAAGCCTCATGATCCGCTTTTGCGCTGGGGAAGACAGCTGGCTGGCTAGATGCAACACCAGCGACCCGAGTACATCCGAAGTTAGGGATGGAAATGGGAAATCACGACGCAGAAAAGATCAGCGCCGGAATAAGGAAAACAGCCCGAATAGTACGGCGGTCAATGCCGGATTCAAAAGCTCACGGCCGAACAACAAAACACTACCCCTCAAGGACAACAATGACGAGCTATCCAACCTAAACAAGATTCTGGATAGACTATGTCAAATACATGGTACCTCCGGGAAGCCTGCAAACCATACCCACAGAGATTGTTGGGTCTTCAAACAGTCCGGCCGACTTAATGCCGAACACAAGGGGCTCGACACACCAAGCGAAAGTGACGAAACCCAAAAGCAGCACTCCGGAAAACAAAAGACTTTCCCACTAGAAGTCAAAACAGTGAACTCACTTCATGTGATAACACGAAAAGACAGCGCGGCACCTGCAATACCAGGACACCGCCCGTAGAATGGGGATAGACCCTACCAAAATTCGCCGTAGCAGCACTTCCTTCAAAGGAGTGACGCCAGGCCTTTAAGCCAATTATACAGGCTCTGTACCACTAGAGGTTGTGTTCGGTTCATCCGACAACCTCTGTCGTGAAAAGCTCACTCTCCATCGCCCCATTCAAGCAGTAGCCCTTAAGCACTACTGGGGAGGCAGCTATCGCCAGCCCTAATGCAATACCACATTACGCATTTTTTACGCTTAAGAATGCCCGATCAACATGGCATAATTTCATTAAAAAGTAACTCCGAGTGTTTGTCAGGACCCCGACTCAATGCCACATCGATCTAGCATGTAACACCTCATATCACTTTGCGGCCTCACGCACGGTATCCCCATGGGTGTCGCCTTACCTTTGCCCGGGACCGTTTGCGCCTTTTGGCACACGTATATGACAGTGTCGCTAGCATCCATATGATAAAGAGCCCGGGCTGACATGGCTAGTCGTAAACCCAAAGTGGCACTAACTTACAGGGACAGGCATCCATGACCCAGCATCGAACGTGTCGGTCATCAGTGAGTGAATCCAGGCTGTAGCACTGGGCTAACAGGACTCCGGTATTCATCGCGTGACATTTCCCCGAAGGGACAGACACAGGATCAAAGAAGGACACATGCCGGCCAGCCTAAGTGTTCCGGAGTAGTAGCAAGCTACCAGGGCTCAGTGGAAGCACTAGGAGACATTTCCCGGTAAGAGAGGCTACTAAGGATAAACAACTAGATAGTCAGATCCCACACATAGCAATACACATTACACGTACGCATAACATGCAAGTATGTGCTGTACAACATGGCATCACAGCATAACTCAACAACTCATATAGATAAAGGCTCATAAGAGCCATCATAGCATTTATTACAAACAGGGGTCACATGACCCAACATTCAGAGCAATCAAGCATCAAGCGGAAGCCTTACATGTCTGAGTACAGACATTTATAAATGAAAAGGCTGAAAGCCTGACTATCTACAACGTCCGATCAAGATCGTAGCTGAGGTACAAGCTACTCGTCGAAGTCCACGAGAACACTAATAAGACCGAAGTCTCCGCTGTAAAACATAAATAAAGCAACATGAGTACAAAGGTACTCAGCAAGACTTACATCAGATCCTATCATACATGCATTGGTATCAAGAGGGTAATGTGGGGTTTAGTTGCAGCAAGCCAGCTTTGACTCTGTGGCTATCCTGTTCTACGACTACCAGAAACTCTTGAGGTGAGACAACGTACACGAGTCCACTAATCACCACACAATACACTACTATGGATTCATCCCCGTCTCCCTACGAGAAGGCCATCCATAGCACTCACACTTGTCTTGAGCATTTTAGAGTATCCACTTCAAGTTGTCTATGTACCATGTAAGCATCCAAGAAGTCCATAACCGCGGACCCGGCTATTCGAATAGATCATGTTAACCCTGCAGGGGTGTACTTCTTCACACACGCTCTCGCCACTTACCGCCATGTACACGTCATGTATCTCGGCAACCTTCAAGCGGAAGCCTGGCGAGGGTGTCGGCCACGACCTGACTAACCACACAAGACTCTAGTCCAGGTTTATCGCCTATTCGGGTTCCATCCGCAAGGAGATCTGGCCGGGGTGTCGCTCACGGCCCCAAACGATGTGTGCAGGGTTCCCGAGCCCACCATCCGGGTGCCACTCGGTACACCAGGCCACGTGTGCCTAGTCTGTCCCAAGCCCACCCTGCCGGGTGCCACTTGGTAGAAAAATAGCACTACCTACAAACACCAGAAACTAGTTGCGACTCCTGGACAGAGATCAAGTCGGTTAATAAGTCGAGAGGGCTTGGAGCGCCCGGAGCCCAATGTGTGGTAGTATCGAGTCATTGGACAACATACATAGAACTCAGTGCTTAAGGACGGTTCCAGTGAGACAACCCACCATGTACTCCTACATGGCCTCTCACCGCTACCTTTACCAAATCGTGTTCACACACTTCACTCTCAGCATCAGAACATATCGTAACACTCCAATTCATTCCCAATGAACCAGACCTGACACAACTCTAAGCAATAGCAGGCATAGCATGGTAGGAACACAACATGGCTCAATCAACTCCTACACATGCTAGTGGGTTTCAACTATTTACTGTGGCAATGACAGGTCATGCAGAGGAATGGGTTCAACTACCGCAGCACAAAGTAGCAGATGAATCGTTGTTGTCCTAATGCAATAACTGAGAGCAGGAGCGAGAGAGTAGGGTTTTATCGAAATGAACAAGGGGGTTTGCTTGCCTGGTAGATCAACAAGGAAGGTACTGCTTCATAGACAGGCACTCTGGAACAGACTCCGGAGCAGGACCTATCGAGAAGGAACAGTGTCGGCAATCAATACACAAACATATGCAACAATATGATGCATGAGCATGGCATGAGGATGTGAGGTTGTTTGAGCTAATGCAACTAGTAATCATTTGGTTTGAAGTCCATTTGAACCATAAGCTCAAATGCAATTCTAAATTAAGTCTCTTAATATGCCAAAATATGTTTTCCCATATTCAGCATGTATAAGTTGGTTTGTCATGCATGAAACTAGTACAGATGGAAAGGTTGCATTTTTCTGATAATTTTTCATATATAAATTATTTTAATCTGAGCTACGGTTGAATTGATATGAATTTTTGAAGTTTAAATCAATTTCTGGAATTTCCTGATTATTTTAATTCCAAAAAATATATATTGCGCCAGCATGACGTCAGCACGACGTCAGCAGTCAACTGCGGCTGACTGGGGTCAAACCTGACGTGTGGGGTCCACACGTCAGTGACAGGGGGTTAAACAGGGTTAGATTAACTTAATTAAAGGATTAGGGGGGCACCGGGGCCCATATGTCAGCCTCAGGGGGGGTTAATTAAGCGGTGATTAGCACTAAGCTAATCACCTGACGGGACGGGCCCACGTGGCGGAGCTCAGGCGATGGGGCTCGCCGCCGGCAACCTCTGGACGTGGCGGAGTCCGCGCCACAGGCCACGGGGACGGCGTCTGAGAGCACCGGGGCGTAGCCCGGGCTCTCGTGCACCTGGAGGGGTAGGTGGGAGGAGTTGGGGAGGACGGAGCTCGCCGGAGCAAAGCTCGCGGCGGCGGCCGGAGCTCGGCTTCGAGCGGGAACGGGCTGCGGGGCACGGGGAGGCCACCTGAGGGGCTCGGCGGCACCCTCGTGGCACCGGGAGCACGCTAGGGTGCTTGGTTTGGGCGGAGGCGGGCCGAGAGGACGATGGCAACATGGACGATGGCGAGAAGCTTCGGCCGTGCTGGGGAGGAGGGCTACGGCGAGCGGGCAGCGAAATGGAGAGAGGGGAACGGTGGCGGAGCTCACCGCGGTTGCAGCGGGCGTCGAAGCGGGCTCGGGGAAGGCTTGGGCAGCCGGAGCGACGACGGCGATCTCGTCGGCCGAAGCTTGAAGACGACGGCGATTGCGATGAAGCGGAGCTCTCCCGGGTTGCTTTTCTCGGTGAGGAGGGAGAGGGGGTCGCGGCAGAGCTGGGAAGCGTGTCGGGGAGGTGAGGGGAGGCCGGTGGCCGCGGCAACGGCGAGCGGCGGCGGTGATGGCGCTCGGGTGTGCGAGGGAGAGAGCAGGGGGAGAGGAGGAGGGCGAGGGAGAGTGCGAGAGGGGTCGGGGTGGCTGCGTGGCGTCTCCGAGGCATCCAGACGAGGAGGGGAGAGGGCAGGCAGGCAGAGAGGGAGGTGGCGTGGCGCGATGGCGCGCGCGCGCGCCGGGCACGCTCCCATCCCTCTGTCGGGGAGGAAGACGACAGAGGGGGGCCAGTGTGCTGGGCCGGCGCTGGCTGCTGGGCCGGCCAGGCCGCACAGGGAGGAGGCCCAGGTAAGTTTCTCCTCTTTTTCTGTTTTCTAATTTTTCTGATTAAATCATTTTATTACCTTATGCGAATTTTTGCAGGAGCTAGATATATTATTCCAGAGCTCCCCAACAGGTGGCATAATTTTTGGACATATATTAATATATATAACTAATATATTTCCAATGCAAATATTTATGCATTAATTCCAAATGGCCAAAATAAATATCCATGAGCTCTTAAAAATATTGGTTTGATTTTTATCTCTGTCCAATATTTTCAGAGAGCAACATGAGCATTTTCTTGGACCCTTTTGGAGAAAGTTTTATTTGGGTCATTTTCAAAAATGATTCTGAGGGTTCCACCAATCCTCATTTCAAATTTAAATGAATTTTAAACATGATGCACAAATGACTAGCTAGTCTAGGTCATACGAGACTAGGGATGTGACAACTCGCGCCCACTTGAAAGAATCTCGTCCCGAGATTCAGGGGTCGACGGAAAGAAAGCGGGGTACTCCAGTCAAAGACGATCTTCTCGCTCCCAAGTAGCTTCTCTCTCGGAATGATGAGACCACTGAACCTTGAGAAACTTGATGTTCTGACGTCGGGTAACACGCTCTGCTTGATCAAGAATGCGAACCGGGTACTCTCGGTATGTGAGGTTATCTTGGAGATCAAGTGTTTCGTGGTCCACTCCGCGGATGGGATCCGAGAAGCAACGCCTGAGTTGAGAGACGTGGAAGACATCATGAACTCGAGAAAGATGTGGGGGTAGTTCCAATTGGTAGGCAACCTCTCCTTGTTTAGCGAGAATGCGAAAGGGACCAATGTAACGAGGAGCCAACTTGCCCTTGATACTGAAACGATGGGTACCCTTCAAAGGAGTAACCCGAAGGTAAGCCTGGTCGCCAATTTCATAAGTCATATCCTTATGATGACGATCGTACTGGCTCTTCTGACGAGACTGGGCTGTTTTCAAATTCTCACGAATGATGCGAACTTGCTCTTCTGCCTCCTGGATCATATCCGGTCCAAAGAATTGTCTTTCACCGGTTTCTGACCAGTTCAAAGGTGTTCGACATCTTCGTCCATAGAGAACCTCAAAAGGAGCTTTCTTGAGGCTGGATTGATAGCTATTGTTATAAGCAAACTCGGCAAAAGGAAGACATTTCTCCCAATCCATACTGAATGAGATAACGCAAACTCTAAGCATGTCTTCGAGAATTTGGTTGACCCGTTCCACCTGACCACTCGACTGAGGGTGGAAAGCGGTACTGAAGGAAAGATGGGTTCCCATGGCAGTTTGGAAACTCTCCCAGAAATGAGAAGTGAAAAGACTGCCACGGTCTTAATTGATCTCTAGTGGAACACCATGGAGTGATACTATTCAAGAAATGTATAAGTCAGCAAGCTGACTAGCAGTGATATTTTCTCGAACAGGAAGGAAGTGAGCCACTTTGGAAAGGCGATCAATGACTACGAAGATAGCATTATTCCCTCTCTTGGTCCTGGGAAAGCCGGTGATGAAGTCCATACCAACTTTATCCCATTTCCATTCAGGAATAGCTAAAGGCTGAAGGGTGCCAGCAGGTCTCTGATGCTCTGCCTTAACGCGACGACAAACGTCACATTTAGCAATGAACTCAGCGATTTCTCTCTTCATCCTAGTCCACCAGAACCTCTGGCGTAGATCCTGATACATCTTAGTGCTACCGGGATGAATCGTGAGAGGAGATTCATGCGCCTCCTTAAGAATCAACTGTCGCAGATGTTGATTCTTGGGAACCACCAAGCGATTCTCAAAGAAAACAACACCACGATCATCCATAAAGAAACATCCACCAACTCCCTTCTTAATGTTTCTCTTGATCCGGGAAATTCCTGTGTCTTGCTTCTGAGATGCGATAATCCGATCCTTAAGATCAGGTTTCGCCACCAGGGTAGAAAGGAATCCGTGAGGAGCGATGTGAAGGTTAAGCTTACAGAATTCCTCATGGAGAAGTGGTTGGCCTTGCTGCAACATGAGATTGTTGCAATAGGATTTACGGCTTAGAGCATCAGCCATGACATTGGCTTTGCCTGGGGTGTAGGTAATCCCTAGATCATAATCTGTGATCAACTCCAACCAACGTCTTTGCCTAAGGTTCAGATCCGATTGGGTGAAGATATACTTGAGACTCTGGTGATCGGTGTAGATCTCGCAACGTTTACCAAGTAGGTAATGTCGCCAGGTCTTGAGTGCATAGACTACGGCTGCAAGCTCTAGATCATGTGTAGGATAATTCTCCTCATGTGGATGCAACTGTCGAGATGCATAGGCAATCACATGACGATCCTGCATAAGAATGCAACCTAGTCCCTGTCGCGAGGCGTCACAATAGATAACAAAGTCCTTTGTGAAATCCGGTGGCACAAGTATGGGAGCAGAAGTCAGGCGTCTTTTCAGTTCCTGAAAACTGTACTCACACTGTGGGGACCACTCGAACTTTTTATCTTTCTTGAGAAGTTCCGTGAGGGGTTTGGCTACTTTGGAGAAGTTTTCAACAAAGCGGCGACAATAGCTGGCTAGACCAAGGAAACTCCTAACTTGTTTAACGGTTTCAGGTGGAGTCCAATCAAGAACAGCCTGAACTCTCTCGGGATTGACAGCAATGCCCTTACCAGAAATTATGTGGCCTAGGTAGGTCACTTCTGGCAACCAAAATTCACACTTGGAGAACTTGGCATAAAGGCGGTGCTCTCTGAGTTTTTCTAACACAAGTCTAAGATGTTCGGCATGCTCTTCCTCGTTCTTCGAGTAGATAAGAATATCATCGAGATAAACTACGACGAACTTATCTAAGTACTCCATGAAGATCGAGTTCATCAAGCGGGAGAATGTGGCTGGGGCGTTGGTTAGGCCAAAGGACATGACGGTGTACTCGTACTGACCATAACGAGTAACAAAGGCTGTCTTGGGAATGTCCCCGTTTCTGATCTTAATTTGGTGGTATCCTAACCTAAAATCCATCTTGGAGAAGACTGAGGATCCAGCGAGCTGATCATACAGGTCGTTGATCCTGGGGAGTGGATACTTGTTCTTTATCGTGACCAAATTAACGAGACGATAATCTACAACCATCCGGTCCGTACCATCCTTCTTCTTGACGAAGAGGACGGGGCAAGCCCAAGGAGAAGAACTAGGACGGATGAAACCCTTTTGCAAGGACTCATCGAGTTGTTTCTTAAGCTCGGCTAGTTCTAAGGGTGCCATCTTGTAAGGTCTTCTGGAGATTGGAGCAGTTCCTGGAATAAGATCTATGATGAACTCTACATCTCTGTCAGGTGGAACACCTAGCAGTTCCTCTGGAAAGACATCCGGAAAGTCACGGACTACCGGGATATCTTCAAGGTCTGGAAGAGGGCTGGCATTAAGAGAATAGAGCTGACGCTTTGCAACTCTAGTGGAGACAGTGACTATCTTGCCAAATGGGTGTGTAAGCTGAACAGATCTTGTGTAACAATCAATCTTGGCATGATGAGCTGTCATCCAGTCCATACCCAAGATGATGTTAATATCTGAGGACTTGAGGGCTACAAGTGATGCAAGGAATACAAGTCTGTCAACAAGGATTTCATTACCATGGCTAATTCTGGTGGTCTGCCATCTCGACCCTGGGGTTTGGATTTCAAGCGGAGTTGGCATATCACAAAATGACATGTCGTGCAAACGAGCATAGCTTTCAGAATGAAGGAGTGAGATGCTCCAGTATCGAATAGAACCGATGCTGGATGACAGTTTACAAGGAGTGTACCAAGTACGACATCCGGATCATCATGAGTGTCTTTGGCTGAGACGTGATGCACACGTCCACGTTCAGTGGGGGCTGACTTGACACTGATCATCTTGCGTGATGGCTTAATACAGCCAACAGTCTTCTCGGCCTTGGGTGGAGCATAACTAGTCTGAGAGCAGTCACATGCATAGTGTCCTGGCTTCCCGCATGTGAAGCAAGTCCCTGAGGTTGGACGTGGACCCGCACTAACAAGCGGTCTACCAGTAGGTATGGGTGGAGCATACGACTGAGCTGGGGAAGGCACCACATAGGATGGCCTCGGTGCATATCCGGAAGGAAGAGCGGAGTTTGGAACCCAAATCCGGCGCTTCTGGGTACTAGAGCCAGAGGAAGATCCCAAATCACGGGTGTGCTTACGAGACTCCTCGTAAGTGAGCTGAGCTGTCTCTGCATTGATGGCCTTGTTCACAAGGGCTTGGAATGTATCACAATGATGCAGGTGGAGATCACGACGAAACTTGGGGTTGAGACCCTTCCGGAACCTAGCTTGCTTCTTGGCGTCCGTGGACACCTCTTCTGTGGCATAGCGGGCAAGGTTCTCGAACTCTCTGCTATAAGCATCAACAGCCATCTTATTCTGGGTGAGACTACAGAACTCTTCTCTCTTGCGATCGATGAGGGCTTCAGGAATGTGATGCTCGCGAAAAGCCTTAGTGAAATCCCTCCAGGTGGGAGTCTGGTCAGCTGGAAGCATAGCCTCATAGTTCTGCCACCAAAGACTAGCAGGACCTTCCAGGTGATATGTGGCATAAGTGACCTTGTCATCTTCAGCTACCCTCGCGGAATGCAGCTTATGAGTGATGCTACGGAGCCAGTCATCTGCATCGAGTGGCTCGATGGAATGATGAAAGGTAGGTGGGTGCAAGCGAATGAAGTCATGAATGGTCGCAGACTTATTGGACTGATGTGCGGTGTTCTCCTCGATACGTGCCAACAAACGGTTAGACTCACGCTTGTTCCTCTCCATTTCTAACATGAACTCTGTCAACGAAGGCGGGTCGGGAGGATCCTCATCCCTACCATCTCCGTGGTTCTGGCTACGAGCAACGGAACTTCGCTTAGCTGATGACATCCTGAGAAACGAACCAAGGACGGAGTCAGCATCAACTATAGACTGTAGAATGTAGGACAAGGAATTAGTATCTCTCGAACTTCTAGGAAAATTCCGGCAGCATAATGGCAGTAAAATGCTCAGAATGAGACATCCTACTAGAATGGGGTAATAACATACTCATCAGCATTACTCAAGGTTCTGAGATCATACTAAACAGACTACACCGGAAATACTCAAAACTGGGGTATGACTCTGATCAACCAATCCTATGGGACTACGGAGTAGTAACACGTGATCCTGATAGACGGAAGAGAAAGCCTAGTTCCTTAACCCTGTAGAAAAGATAGGGTGACTCAGATCAGAAGACCATGAGGTATAAGGAGTAAAAAGAGCCTTACGTTCCAACCCACAATCAATTCCCTTACATAACTAAAGATTTTCTAGACTCAACTTCGACCGGTTTGGCTTGGTACTCCTACAGGCAGTCAGGCTCTGATACCAGCGCTGTCAGGACCTCGACTCAATGCCACATCGATCTAGCATGTAACACCTCATATCACTTTGCGGCCTCACGCACGGTATCCCCACGGGTGTCGCCTTACCTTTGCCCGGGACCGTTTGCGCCTTTTGGCACACGTATATGACAGTGTCGCTAGCATCCATATGATAAAGAGCCCGGGCTGACATGGCTAGTCGTAAACCCAAAGTGGCACTAACTTACAGGGACAGGCATCCATGACCCAGCATCGAACGTGTCGGTCATCAGCGAGTGAATCCAGGCTGTAGCACTGGGCTAACAGGACTCCGATATTCATCGCGTGACATTTCCCCAAAGGGACAGACACATGATCGAAGAAGGACACATGCCGGCCAGCCTAAGTGTTCCGGAGCAGTAGCAAGCTACCAGGGCTCAGTGGAAGCACTACGAGACATTTCCCGGTAAGAGAGGCTACTAAGGATAAACAACTAGATAGTCAGATCCCACACATAGCAATACACATTACACGTACGCATAACATGCAAGTATGTGCTGTACAACATGGCATCACAGCATAACTCAACAACTCATATAGATAAAGGCTCAGAAGAGCCATCATAGAATTTATTACAAACAGGGGTCACATGACCCAACATTCAGAGCAATCAAGCATCAAGCGGAAGCCTTACATGTCTGAGTACAGACATTTATAAATGAAAAAGGCTGAAAGCCTGACTATCTACAACGTCCGATCAAGATCGTAGCTGAGGTACAAGCTACTCGTCGAAGTCCACGAGAACACTAATAAGACCGAAGTCTCCGCTGCAAAACATAAATAAAGCAACATGAGTACAAAGGTACTCAGCAAGACTTACATCAGATCCTATCATACATGCATTGGTATCAAGAGGGTAATGTGGGGTTTAGTTGCAGCAAGCCAGCTTTGACTCTGTTCTACGACTACCAGAAACTCTTGAGGTGAGACAACGTACACGAGTCCACTAATCACCACACAATACACTACTATGGATTCATCCCCGTCTCCCTACGAGAAGGCCATCCATAGCACTCACACTTGTCTTGAGCATTTTAGAGTATCCACTTCAAGTTGTCTATGTACCATGTAAGCATCCAAGAAGTCCATAACCGCGGACCCGGCTATTCGAATAGATCATGTTAACCCTGCAGGGGTGTACTTCTTCACACACGCTCTCGCCACTTACCGCCATGTACACGTCATGTATCTCGGCAACCTTCAAGCGGAAGCCTGGCGAGGGTGTCGGCCACGACCTGACTAACCACACAAGACTCTAGTCCAGGTTTATCGCCTATTCGGGTTCCATCCGCAAGGAGATCCGGCCGGGGTGTCGCTCACGGCCCCAAACGATGTGTGCAGGGTTCCGAGCCCACCATCCGGGTGCCACTCGGTACACCAGGCCATGTGTGCCTAGTCTGTCCCAAGCCCACCCTGCCGGGTGCCACTTGGTAGAAAAATAGCACTACCTACAAACACCAGAAACTAGTTGCGACTCCTGGACAGAGATCAAGTCGGTTAATAAGTCGAGAGGGCTTGGAGCGCCCGGAGCCCAATGTGTGGTAGTATCGAGTCATTGGACAACATACATAGAACTCAGTGCTTAAGGACGGTTCCAGTGAGACAACCCACCATGTACTCCTACATGGCCTCTCACCGCTACCTTTACCAAATCGTGTTCACACACTTCACTCTCAGCATCAGAACATATCGTAACACTCCAATTCATTCCCAATGAACCAGACCTGACACAACTCTAAGAAATAGCAGGCATAGCATGGTAGGAACACAACATGGCTCAATCAACTCCTACACATGCTAGTGGGTTTCAACTATTTACTGTGGCAATGACAGGTCATGCAGAGGAATGGGTTCAACTACCGCAGCACAAAGTAGCAGATGAATCGTTGTTGTCCTAATGCAATAACTGAGAGCAGGAGCGAGAGAGTAGGGTTTTATCGAAATGAACAAGGGGGTTTGCTTGCCTGGTAGATCAACAAGGAAGGCACTGCTTCATAGACAGGCACTCTGGAACAGACTCCGGAGTAGGACCTATCGAGAAGGAACAGTGTCGGCAATCAATACACAAACATATGCAACAATATGATGCATGATCATGGCATGAGGATGTGAGGTTGTTTGAGCTAATGCAACTAGTAATCATTTGGTTTGAAGTCCATTTGAACCATAAGCTCAAATGCAATTCTAAATTAAGTCTCTTAATATGCCAAAATGTGTTTTCCCATATTCAGCATGTATAAGTTGGTTTGTCATGCATGAAACTAGTACAGATGGAAAGGTTGCATTTTTCTGATAATTTTTCATATATAAATTATTTTAATCTGAGCTACGGTTGAATTGATATGAATTTTTGAAGTTTAAATCAATTTCTGGAATTTCCTGATTATTTTAATTCCAGAAAATATATATTGCGCCAGCATGACGTCAGCACGACGTCAGCAGTCAACTGCGGCTGACTGGGGTCAAACCTGACGTGTGGGGTCCACACGTCAGTGACAAGGGGTTAAACAGGGTTAGATTAACTTAATTAAAGGATTAGGGGGGCACCGGGGCCCATATGTCAGCCTCAGGGGGGGTTAATTAAGCGGTGATTAGCACTAAGCTAATCACCTGACGGGCCGGGCCCACATGGCGGGGCTCATGCGATGGGGCTCGCCGCCGGTGACCTCTGGACGCGGCGGAGTCTGCGCCACAGGCCACGGGGACGGCGTCTGAGAGCACCGGGGCGTAGCCCGGGCTCTCGCGCACCTGGAGGGGTAGGTGGGAGGAGCTGGGGAGGACGGAGCTCGCCGGAGCAAAGCTCGCGGCGGCGGCCGGAGCTCGGCTTCGAGCGGGAACGGGCTGCGGGACACGGGGAGGCCACCTGAGGGGCTCGGCGGCACCCTCGTGGCACCGGGAGCACGCTAAGGTGCTTGGTTTGGGCGGAGGCGGGCCGAGACGACGACGGCGACATGGACGGCGGCGAGAAGCTTCGGCCGTGGTGGGGAGGAGGGCTACGGCGAGCGGGCAGCGAAATGGAGAGAGGGGAACGGTGGCGGAGCTTACCGAGGTTGCAGCGGGCGTCGAAGCGGGCTCGGGGAAGGCTTGGGGCAGCCGGAGCGACGACGGCGATCTCGTCGGCCGAAGCTTGAAGACGACGGCGATTGTGATGAAGCGGAGCTCTCCCGGATTGCTTTGCTCGGTGAGGAGGGAGAGGGGGTCGCGGCGGAGCTGGGAAGCGTGTCGGGGAGGTGAGGGGAGGCCGGTGGCCGCGGCAACGGCGAGCGGCGGCGGTGATGGCGCTCGGGTGTGCGAGGGAGAGAGCAGGGGGAGAGGAGGAGGGCGAGGGAGAGTGCGAGAGGGGAGAGGGCAGGCAGGCAGAGAGGGAGGTGGCGTGGCGCGGTGGCGCGCGCGCGCGCCGGGCACGCTCCCATCCCTCTGTCGGGGAGGAAGACGACAGAGGGGGGCCAGTGGGCTGGGCCGGCGCTGGCTGCTGGGCCGGCCAGGCCGCACAGGGAGGAGGCCCAGGTAAGTTTCTCCTCTTTTTCTGTTTTCTAATTTTCCTGACATTTGTTTTGATTTAATTAAAATATTGAATCATTTTATTACCTTATGCCAATTTTTGCAGGAGCTAGATATATTATTCCAGAGCTCCCCAACAGGTGGCATAATTTTTGGACATATATTAATATATATAACTAATATATTTCCAATGCAAATATTTATGCATTAATTCCAAATGGCCAAAATAAATATCCATGAGCTCTTAAAAATATTGGTTTGATTTTTATCTCTGTCCAATATTTTCAGAGAGCAACATGAGCATTTTCTTGGACCCTTTTGGAGAAATTTTTATTTGGGTCATTTTCAAAAATGATTCTGAGGGTTCCACCAATCCTCATTTCAAATTTAAATGAATTTTAAACATGATGCACAAATGACTAGCTAGTCTAGGTCATACCAGACTAGGGATGTGACAGTGTTCCTCGACCACGGAGAACGTGAGACTGCTTCGACAGCCACACACTAATCAGACCTTGCAGGTCAAAGCCCCTAAAAACAGGTCATTCAGACCTCGGACATGGTTAGGCGAGTCCGGCATAACTAAACAAGGGGCTTCCCAGCTGCATACCCCCTTTATAAGGGGCTGCGTGTATAAATGATGAGAGCCAATAAAGCTCAACTTTCTTCATTTTATTCTATTTTAATACAACTTCTGCACGATATTTCTTGGAAACTAAGTCCTTCTCTTTTACAGATGAAGCACGTGCTACACCCATCCAGGATACAGCACAACGGAGACACAGGCGCAGACGTGCAGCAGGGACCCATGGCAAGGATTCTTTTCAGATTAAGACCCTACGTAAACCTTTCTTACTGTCTCTTGTTGATACACATCCCCCGGTTTCCCACCATAGCCGAGGAGGAGGCTGGCGTTTTGGCATCGGCCGCGTGAGAAGTTCCCGCCTGTACCTGGACACAAGGGGCTTAGGGCATTGTTCTGCCCGGTATCATAAAGACCGAACACCTCAGGGAGTGTTCGGCGTCTCGAGTTAGGCCTTATATGCATCAGCTCCGAATCATGTCTTTGGTCAAATGTTGGGTTTGCCTGGCTCCTGTGTTTTGCTGCCTTATGTTCCGCATCATCGTCTAACGCGGCACCAGGAGAACTACTACGATTGTGCCCCGGTTCGGCCGGGCGAGCACCTCAGTAGAGAAAGCCGAAAACTGACTGTCATGATATAGCGAGAGACTGGTCAACCACTCGATCGACCATTGGAATGTTTAGAATTCCTCCGCTTTGACGAAGGACCGCTTCCCGATCAGGCACATACGCGCCCCGAGTTCGGGAAGAGCTATGCCACCAGGGGCTATATAGTAGCCCCACATTCGAGCTCCTATGGCTAAGTGAAAGTGATAAAGCATTATAGTCCGGTTGCCTAGTTTGCTACGCTATCACCTCCTTAAAAGGACCAAGACGTTGGATTAAGTGTGAAAAAGCGCTTTTCTTTTTGCAAACACCCCCGCACCATGTGCGTGGGGGCTGAAGCCAAAGACTACCATCTTTCAGATTATACATACACATACGACCGCACAGGAGATAGTTCAATACTTGAACACACAAGTATAAAAAGTTATTACATTATAAACATGATCTCAGAAATCATACATGTCATTCAAACATAACATCTTTCGAGCACTGCGACTCTATTAAACGAGCGCCCTGCAGGACTTCCTCAAAATAGTGCTCGGTGGGGAATCGGCTTTTGTCCGAACCCCGGGATGTAATAGCGGTGGCATCCATCTCCGCCCAGTATGTCTTACCACGGGCGAGAGCCATCCGTGCACCTTCTATGCATGCCGACCGCTTCATCGCCCCAATACGCGACACCGCCCCAAGGAATTGCTGCAACAAGCCAAAATAACTCTTCGGCTTGGGCCTTTTCGGCCACAGATGAGCGACCACATCCGTCATGGCAAGTCCAGACAATCTATTCAGCTCAGCCCACTCAACCAGCCGATCACTCAAAGGAAGTGGATGCTCCGGACTATGGAATTGAGACCAGAAAAGCTCTTCCATTTCGTGATCCTTCTGGCTTCGAAAGTGCACGACTGCGTCCGCCGCACTCGCCGCCAAGTCCAGATAAGGATCCTCTGCACTGTACAATCGGCCCAGCTGAGCATACTTCAGATCCGTGAACTTCCTACGCAGCATAAATGGCTTTCCAGCCACAATGTCTCCGACCTGACGCAGTTCCTCCTTCATAGCCCGCATCGCACTACGGGCATCCTTGGCTTCGGCGTCGTCCTTCTTCAGGTCCTCTTGCTCCGCTCGGCGTTCTCTTTCAAGAACCTCCAGGTGGTTGGTAGCAACTTTTAATTTCGTGGCCATTCCGGCCATCTCATCCCTGCTTCGGCAGTGAGCAGCCTTCTCGGCTTCTAGCTCTTCCGCTGCCTTTGAGGCAGCCGCCTCGCTTTTTCTGGCTTGCTCCTTGGCCCGAGCAAGTTCTGCTCGAAGGCCTTCCACAACAACAGTACTATCTGCATCAGGCATACAAATTGTAAGGAATGGGCGTCAGCTCCCTTACTAGGCGACCGCAGAGCAACCACATACCTTGTGACTCATCAAGTCGTCTATTGACCAGCGAGATGTCCGCATCCGCAACGTCAAGTTGCCTCTTCAGCTCGGCAAATCCATCAGTCTGGCTGGCCACCGAATGTTCCGCCACCTGCATAGGAAAGGCGACAATCCATAACTGAGATTATGATCCTCGGCACGCTGTCGCTTTCGACAGCATACCAAGTCTCAGGGGCTACTATCTATACAGGGCGCACTTCATGTGCAAAACTGTCAAAAGGTATGTCATTTTTTGCGTACCTCAAATCCCGTCAGCAAACTTCCGACGGCCTCACACAACCCGCTTTCGGCGGACAAGATCCTCTCAATCACCATACTCATTAATGTGCGGTGATCTTCTGAGATGGACGCCCTCTTAAGCAAATCCTGCAGCTCCACCGGCCGTACTCCAATGGGTGCCGAACTCTCCGGCCCCGCCGGACTCGGGGAGACCCTCCGTGACGACACCTCAGGGTCGCTCGCCCCTCATGACGGGGCGGCAGATGGAGGCGTTTCGCCCTCCATCATCTCCGGACGAAGGTCTCCCGACGATGAGCTGTGCTGAGAAGGGCTGAGATCCGAACTACAAGGTGAAAACTTCGGTTACCCTTAAAAATTAAACAGGGATGTCCACTATTACAAAATCCCCCACTTTATTTACGGCTCGCTAGAGGGCTGATTCCTCCGAGGAGACAGTGCGGCCGGGGCTCTTCCAGGCACAGGACCTTCCGGTACAGATTTCTTTCCCCGCTTTGAGGCCTTGGCCTCTGGGTCTTCGGAAGCGGTCCTCTTCTCCCCCTAGAAGGAGGGACTCTCGATTCCTCCCTTACTGAAAGCCTCCGTGGCTGAGGTGGTAGATCCCCTGTGCCCTTCTTCGCCCTCCTCCGAAGGTGCAACCTCTAACATTTTGATTAACACGGGATCCTGCGTGGTCTCACGGAGGGGGGCCGGACACCATATCAGTTTTGCTTGCGCTATCCACTCCTGTCCAAGGGATAGCTAGTTAAAAGGCAAACCCACAGTAAATAAATGGACGATGTGTCCGGACACAGGGCTACTTACTTGAGTATCCGGGCGATTGCAGCTTAGGCCAGCATCCTCGATCAATTCCGGACACATCTCTTGCGATCCGAGGAACAGTTTGTACATCTCCGCGGGTGTCAAACCCATGAAGTGTTGAAGGGCTCGTGGCCCCTCTGGATTAAATTCCCACAGGCGGAGAGGGCGACGTTTGCAGGGCAGTAGGCGCCGGATCAACATAACCTGTACCACTACGGCCAGATTGATCTCCCTTTCTTGGAGGCCTCGAATCCGGTCCTGCAACAGGGGAACGTCCTTGGACGGCCCCCAGTCACGCCCCTTGTTGACCCATGACGTCAGCCGCTGTGGAGGGCCCGAGCGGAAGACGGGCGGCAGCCTCTGCCTGCTGCCCCTGGGAACGGTGATATAGAACCACTCCTATTGCCACAAGCCGAGCTCCTCCTGAAAAGAGCCCTCGGGCCATGGAGCATCGGCCCTCTTACTTATAACCGCCCCTCCGCACTCTGCCTGATGCCCCTCAATCATCTTCGGCTCCACGTTGAAGGTTTTGAGCCACAAGCCGAAGTGAGGGGTAGTGCGGAGGAAGGCTTCGCAGACGACAATGAATGATGAGATGTGGAGGATAGACTCCGGAGCCAAGTCATGGAATTCCAGCCCATAGTAAAACATGAGCCCCCTCACGAAGGGATCCGTCGGGAAGCCTAAACCCCTACGGAGGTGAGACACGAACACGACGCTCTCGCCAAGCTCGGGAGTAGGAATAACTTGCCCTCGGGTAGGCAACCTATGCGAAATCTCGTAGGTTAAGTACCTGGCGTCTCTTAGCTTTAGCACGTCTTCTTCCGTGACGGAGGAGGGCATCCACCGGCCTCGTAGGTCGGGGCCGGACATTGTCGAAGATCGAAGGTACCCGAATATGGAGCCCTGGGTGTTGGAACTCGGTGCGAGGGGCGGCTTCGATAGAGGATTGAAGGAAAAGAACGGGCCTTGGTCTCATTATAAAGAGGGAGAATACCAAGAGCCGTCCCCGTGACCGTTTGGAACCCTCCTTCGATGGAGGGGGCGTGGCAACGGGCGTGGTTGGGTTACCCATGTCCGTATTGATGGGAATCCTGGAATAAGGGGAACATGATCTCTGCTTCGACAAGACGTGCCAAGGAAACCGCCTCGCTAAACGCGCGGAGGTGGAACAATAAAAAAAATTCGAGTAAAGGCTTGGTAATGGTGTGACGTCACACCACAAAATACGTCAGTAGATTGAACTTGTGTAATATTATTCTCTCTACGGTGGTACGTGGAATTTATTTTTGCAGAGCCGGACACTATCCTCATGTTCACAATCTTCTATAAATTATTCGGAGGAAGAACCCGCCTTGCAATGCCGAAGACAACATGCGCGCCGGACTCATCGTCATTGAAGCCTGGTTCAGGGGCTACTGAGGGAGTTCCGGACTAGGGGGTGTCCGGATAGCCGAACTATCGTCATCGGCCGGACTCCAAGATACAAGATTGAAGACTTCGTCCCGTGTCCGGATGGGACTTTCCTTGGCGTGGAAGGCAATCTTGGCGATACGGATATGTAGATTTCCTACCATTGTAACCGACTCTGTGTAACCCTAGCCCTCTCCGGTGTCTATATAAACCGGATGGCTTTAGTCCATAGGACGAACAACAATCATACCATAGGCTAGCTTCTAGGGTTTAGCCTCCTTGATCTCGTGGTAGATCTACTCTTGTAACACACATCATCAATATTAATCAAGCAGGACGAAGGGTTTTACCTCCATCAAGAGGGCCCGAACCTGTGTAAAACATCGTGTCCCTTGTCTCCTGTTACCATCCGCCTAAACGCACAGTTCGGGACCCCCTACCCGAGATCCGCCGGTTTTGACACCGACAATGATCATCTCATACATCAATATATCTCACATCATATCTTCACCATATCAAATCACAACATGCCCTGCAAAAACAAGTTAGATGTCCTCTACTTTGTTCTTGCAAGTAGTACGTGGCTTCTATGGGCTTCTAGCAAGAACCGTTCTTACCTATGGCAAAAACCACAATGGTGATTCATCGAGTTTGCTGTTTGATGCGTATCCAACGTATCTATAATTTTTTATGTATTCATGCCATGTTTACAATATTTTTACATGATTTTGGTATGATTTGATTAGAACTAACCCAAACTGACGCTGTTTTCCGCAGAACTACCATGGTGTTGTTTTTGTGCAGAATAAAAGTTCTGGAATGCGCTGAAAATCAACAGAGTTTTTTTTTGGAAAATATAAAAAATACTGGAACGAAAAGCTACTGGAGGGGAGTTCCGTGGGCCCCAAGAGGGTGGAGGGCGCGCCCCCCTATGGCGCACCCCCTGCCTCGTGGACTCTTCATGGGGCCTCCTGACGGACGCCAACCCCTCCTATAAATCCCCAAACTTCTAGAAAGAAACATAGATCGGGAGTTCCACCGCCGCAAGCCTCTATAGCTACCAAAAACCAATCGAAACCCTGTTCCGGCACCCTGCCGGAGGGGGGATCCATCACCGGTGGCCATGTTCATCATCCTGGTGCTCTCCATGACTAGGAGGGAGTAGTTCACACTTGGAACTGAGGGTAAGTACCAGTAGCTATTTGTTTGATCTCTCTCTCGTGTTCTTGATTTGGCACAATCTTGATGTACTGCGAGGTTTGCTACTATAGTCGGATCTTATGATGTTTCTCCCCCTTTACCTTCTTGTAATGGATTGAGTTTTCCCTTTGAAGTTATCTTATCGGATTGAGTCTTTAAGGATTTGAGAACACTTTATGTACGTCTTCCATGTGCTTATCTGTGGTGACAATGGGATATTCACGTGATCTACTTGACGTATGTTTTGGTGATCAACTTGCGGGTTCAGTGACCTTGTGAACTTATGCATAGGGTTGGCACACATGTTCGTCATGACTCTCCGGTAGAAACTTTGGGGCACTCTTTTAAGTTCTTTGTATTGGTTTGAATTGATGAATCTGAGATTGTGTGATGCATATCGTATAATCAAACCCACAGATACTTGAGGTGACATTGGAGTATCCAGGGGACATTAGGGTTTTTGTTGATGTGTGTCTTAAGGTGTTATTTTACTACAAACTCTAGGGCTGTTTGTGACACTTATAGGAATAGCTCAATGGATTGATCGGAAAGAATAACTTTGAGGTGGTTTCGTACCCTACAATAATCTCTTCGTTTGTTCTCCACTACTAGTGACTTTGGAGTGACTCTTTGTTTCATGTTGAGGGATAGTTATAAGGTCTAATTATGTTATTATTGTTGAGAGAACTTGCACTAGTGAAAGTATGAAGCCTAGGCATTGTTTCTAAGCATTTCAATACCGTTTTTGCTCACTTTTATCATTAGTTACCTTGCTGTTTTTATAATTTCAGATTACAAAAACCTATATCTACTATCCATATTACGCTTGTATCACCATCTCTTCACCGAACTAGTGCACCTATACAATTTACCATTGTATTTGGTGTGTTGGGGACACAAGAGACTCTTTGTTATTTGGTTGCAAGGTTGTTTGAGAGAGACCATCTTCATCCTACGCCTCCCACGGATCGATAAACCTTAGGTCATCCACTTGAGAGAAATTTGCTACTATCCTACAAACCTCTGCACTTGGAGGCCCAACAACGTCTATAAGAAGAACGTTGCGTAGTAGACATCAAGCTCTTTTCTGGCGCCGTTGCCAGGGAGGTGAGTGCTTGAAGGTACATCTTTAGATCTTGCAATCGAATCTTTTAGTTTCTTGCTTTATCACTAGTTTAGTCTATAAAAGAAAACTAGAAAAAATGGAATTGAGGGTGCCTCATAAGCTTCATATTTTTAATGTCCTTCGTGAAAATGATGGAAAGGAAAATTGTGCCCAAGTGCTAGAAGAAGAATGCATTAAAATGTTTGGCACTAAATCTTTGAATGATGAGCATGATTGCAACATTGTTAGTATGAACTCTTTGAATATCCATAGTACTAATGATGATTGCACTAGTCATGATGAAAATGTCTCTTATAAGCATGTCAACTTTTGTGGAGTGCATAGAGTTTGCAAGTACACACCAAATAGGGAAGATAGATTTTGCAAGAGGCATAAGTATTTAGAAACTAAATGGTTGCAAGAGAGGCTAGATGCTTGTGCCAAAATTTTAAAATTTCTTTGCCACCCTTGTGAACTTTGCAATGAACATGATCATTTAAATATCCAATGCAAATTGTTTCATGATTCAATCGTGTCCAAAAATTGTGATGACTTGTTTTCCCTTATGCATCATAATGAACTTGGTTTGCTTTTGGGTTATGAAGAAATGAAACGTATGACTAAGAATATTCTAGAATTTGTCCTTGATAAAGTTCTTGATTTTGATCTAGAGGAAATTTATATGTATTGTGCGGTGAATTGCATTGAAAATCCTTATATTTCCAATTACATAAAGAGAAGAAAATAAATAGAAGATGAAGAGAATACTAATGAAAGGGAAGAGATTTCCTGATATCGTCCTATTCTTTCTTATGATGAATCAGGTAACGAGGAGGAGCTTTCTATTCAACCAATCTCATTAATAAGGAGATCCAAAAAGAGGACTAAACACACACATAATGTGGAGAAGAAAAAGAAAAGACAGAGAAGAAAAGGTAAACAGGTATCCCTCCCAAATGATGTTACTCCTACTACTCATTGTGATTATGATAAATTCTATACTATTGATGCTTTCCATACTATTAATGATGAGAGTGATTATGCTTATGATATGCAAAGGCCCGAGCTTGGGGATGCTATGTTTGATGAGAATGACATGTTTGAGAATTTATTTGCTGCAATTAATGTTTGTCCCAAGCTTGGGGATTCTATGTTTAATGAAGATGATGTTTTTAGTCTCCCAAGTTTTGATATGCAAATTTATTATGACGATAGCATGACTCCTATTTCTGATGATTATATTTATGAAAGTGGATTCGAGAGTTCATAACTTTATTTAGTAATGATTCCACTATCTTGGAAGAGGTTTCAATTGATTTTGATGAGAACAAAGTTGCTACTTATGATGATTATTGTGATGATACTTATGCTATAAAAAGTAGTGATGATTATATTTATAAAACTTGTCATGATTATGGTTACCCTTTTTCTGAACATTACTCTTTTAATGTGGAAACAATTTATAGTATTCGAGTTTCTTATGATACTCCCATTATTCCGAATGAGAAGAATTTCGCTTATGTGGATAGTAATAAAATTTATATGCTTGGGAATCATGAAAAGAATGCTTTATGTGATGGTTATATTGTTGAATTCATTCACGATGCTACTGAAAATTGTTACGAGGGAGGAATATATGCTTGTAGGAATTGCAATATTATCAAGTTTCCTCTCTATGTGCTTGAAATCTTGAAGTTATGCTTGTTTTGCTTTCCTATGCTAGTTGATTCTTGTTCCCATAAGTTGTTTGCTCACAAAATACCTATGAATAGGAAGTGTGTTAGACTTAGATGTGCTAGTCATGTGCTTCATGATGCTCCCATTAAGTTTCAATTCTTATCTTTTATGTGAGCATCGTTGAAATCATCATGCCTAGCTAAAAAAGCATTAAAGGAAAGCGCTTGTTGGGAGACAACCCAAAGTTTATCCCTACTGTTTTTGTGTGTCCACATGATTAAGATACTGTATTAATCATGTTTTATAGCTTTTGTTTCAATAAAATGCCAAGTAGAACCTTTGGGAAGACTTGGGTGAAAGTTAATGCGATCTTGCTGTAAAAACAGAAATTTGCGCTCACGAGAATAATTTTCATTTTTAACAGAAGAGTGATTTTAAGTTGATTCTTTTTAAAAAAGATTAATATACAAATTACTCACGTCCACCAATTTATTTAAGAATTTTTGGAGTTACAGAAGTATTTGAGAGTTACATATTACTCTAGACTGTTCTGTTTTTGACAGATTCTGTTTTCTATGTGTTGTTTGCTTATTTTGATGAATCTATGAGTAGTATCAGAGGGTATGAACCATAGAGAAGTTGGAATACAGTAGATATTACACCAATATGAATTTAGAATGAGTTAATAATAGTACCTAAGTGGTGATTTATTTTCTTGTACTAACGGAGCTTACGAGTTTCTGTTGAGTTTTGTGTTGTGAAGTTTTCAAGTTTTGGGTAAAGATTCGATGGACTATGGAGTAAGGAGTGGCAAGAGCCTAAGCTTGGGGATTCCCAAGGCACCCCAAGGTAATATCCAAGGACAACCAAGAGCCTAAGCTTGGGGATGTCCCTGATGGCATCCCCTTTTTCATGCTCGTTCATTGGTAACTTTACATGGAGCTATATTTTTATTCACCACATGATATGTGTTTTGCTTGCTTGCTGTTTGAATAATATCCCAAGATCTTAAATTCTTAAATGTTAAAGAGTCTTCACATAGTTACATAATTATTCAACTACTCATTGATCTTCACTTATATCTATTGGAGTATTTTGTCGTTTTCTCTAGTGCTTCACTTATATCTTTTAGAGCACGACGGTGGTTTTATTTTGAAGAAATAGATGAACTCTCATGCTTCACTTATATTATTTTGAGAGTATTTTAGAACAACATGGTAATTTCCTTGGGTTATAAAACTAGTCCTAATATGATGGGCATCCAAGATCGATGTAATAAAAACTCTCATATGAAGTGCATTGAATACTATGAGAAGTTTGATTCTTTATGATTGTTTTGAGATAGATGGTGATATTAGAGTCATGCTAGTGTAGCAGTTGTGAATTTGAGAGATACTTGTGTTAAAGTTTGTGATTCCCGCAGCATGCACGTATGGTGAACCGTTATGTGATGAAGTTGGAGCATGAGGTATTTATTGATTTTCATCCTTTGTGTGGAGGTCGGGTCGCGCGATGGTTAACTCCTACCAACCCTTCCCCTAGGAGCATGCACATAGTGCTTGGTTTCGATGACTTATAATTTTTTTTTCAATAAGTATGTGAGTTCTTTATGACTAATGTTGAGTCCATGGATTATACACACTCTCACCCTTCCACCATTGCTAGCCTCTCTTGTACTGCGCAACTTTCCCGGGTACCATACACCCACCATATACCTTCCTCAAAACAGCCACCATACCTACCTATTATGGCATTTCCATAGCCATTTCAAGATATATTGCCATGCCACTTTCCACCGTTCCATTTATTATGACACGCTCCATCATTTTCATATTGCTTTGCATGATCATGTGGTTGACATCGTATTTGTGGCAAAGCCACCATTCATAATTTTTTCATACATGTCACTCTTGATTCATTGCACATCCCGGTACACCGTCGGAGGCATTCACATAGAGTCATATTTTGTTCTAAGTATTGAGTTGTAAGTAAATAAAAGTGTGATGATCTTCATTATTAGAGCATTGTCCCATGTGAGGAAAGGATGATGGAGACTATGATTCCCCCACAAGTCGGGATGAGACTCCGGACGGAAAAACGAGGCAAAAAAAAGAGAAGGCCCAAATAAAAAATGAGAGAAAAAGAGAGAAGGGGCAATGCTACTATCCTTTTACCACACTTGTGCTTCAAAGTAGCACCATGATCTTCATGATAGAGAGTCTCCTATGCTGTCACTTCCATATACTAGTGGGATTTTTTCATTATAGAACTTGGCTTGTATATTCCAATGATGGGCTTCCTAAAAGTGCCCTAAGTCTTCATGAGCAAGCGAGTTGGATGCACACCCACTTAGTTTATTTTTGAGATTTCATACACTTATAGCTCTAGTGCCTTTGGTGCATGGCAATCCCTATTCACTCACATTTATATCTATTGATGGGCATTCTCCATAGCCCGTTGATACGCCTAGTTGATGTGAGACTATCTTCTCCTTTTTGTCTTCTCCACAACAACCATTCTATTCCACATATAGTGATATGTTCATGGCTCACGCTCATGTATTGTGTGAAAGTTGAAAAAGTTTGAGAATACTAATGTATGAAAAAATTGCTTGGCTGAAACCGGTGTTGTGTATGATTTAAATATTTTGTGTGATGAAGATAGAGCATAGCGAGACTATACGATTTTGTATGTGTTGGTGTAGAAAAGTAGGGGTTCTATTTTGTACCCCTTTACTTGTGCACGAGCAGTCAGAGCCGCGCCCGCGGACACACTTAGCAGGGCAGACGAAGGAAGCCAAAGGCGCAAGACAATCAAAGCGACACCAAGACTAGAGGTGCAAAAAGCAAGAGGGCAAGGCGGACTACACTGGCAAGACCATTGCCGGGCGCGGAACCTGTAGCCCCGACAAGAGCCTTGCCGGGGTAACTTGCCCAGCGCCAGCAGAGAGCGCCACCCTTGAGCCCAAGAGTTTCAACGCCATCAACCACATTGGAACCAAGGCTCGGGAGGCACCTCCATAGTGGCATGCAGATCTTTATAAAGATCATAAACATACAAGATCAGATGAGGACCAAAAGACGACGATCCTCGGCAAGATCCTTGCCGAGGAAAAACACGAGACCTCTGGCAAGATCCTTGCCGGGGACGAGCATGATGTCGCGGCAAGACCCTTGCCGGGACCCCGGTAAGACCCTTGCCGAGGACGTCAGCGGGGCCGCTGCCAGACCCACATCTGCCAAGACTCCACCGCCGTTCCCATGCAGCTGCCAGCTCAGCCAGCTAAGCGAGCATCTGCGTGGCCACGTGCGGCCTCTAGACCGACTCAGCAAGCACCTACGTGGTGGCATGCAGATCCTCATGAATACACTGCCACCGCACTAGCTCAGCAGCCTGCCAGCCTACCTGGCACTACACGCCTCATTGGCCTGGACGCGTGTTGAAGCAAGGCGAGGCGGCGATGGATTGGACAGGCTTCCTTGCCGCCCCCGATAAAGCAAGAGGACACCTAAGTAGCGCATTTAATGCGTTTTGTTCGATGGGGCCAGAGGATAGACTCGGCCACTGTACACCTTTCCACGTCCTGTGTGCCACTGTGGCGTCCCCTTTTTCTATAAAAGGAGAACCAAGACATACTGGAGAGGGATTCAGATCTTTTGGACGACGCACACGCCATAGCTAGTTCAAGAACTCAAGAACACTCAAATATACACCAAAGCAGGACTAGGGTATTACGCATCCTCGCGGTTGGAACCTGGGTAAACGACCTTTGTGCTGGCTCCTAGACCCGCTCTTTCCACAACCTCGCGCCTGCTGACCGTAGTAGGGATTCCAGTGATCCCATAGGTGTCATTTTTCACCGACATCTTTGCTGCGCCAGGTAGGGGGCACAATTGTGAAAATCCAGTTTAGCAGTTAGTTTAGCAGTTCTTCATCGTCATGGCTTCCAAGGAAGAAGGCGACCGAACGAGTGGCGTCATTTGCGGATACAGAAAAGCTAAGTCACGCAAAACTTTGAGCAATTCTTTTTATATAAGATTATTCTCCTCGGAGATCTTTCCCTCTGTATGAGAAACCTGCACGTGATGGGGCCCTTCCACTATTGGAAATGCCCTTGTTATGTTTCGAGTCCGCTCAACACTTTGAGGGCTATGTCGAGAACGGCAGGGTGGCCTTCCGCTATTGGCGACGCTCTCGTTCTGTTTCGAGTCTGCTCAACAGTTCGAGCGGCCGCGCTGAGAACGGTAAGGTGGTTCGCCTGGCAACAAGCACACCCGGTAGGCTATTGGGGATCCGTCCTTGAGGCTCCGCGGCTTGGGTTTATGCGCCGGCAAGCCTACCCAATTAACGTAGGGTGGACATACAGAGAGAGATCAAACTGGAAAATAGCATGCATCGTTTTAAAGTACTGCAGAGTTATATTACATCAACTGTTGTTGCGGTTCTAACTAAAGATAAAAATTGTCTTGGTCGTGAACCTGCAGCGGTGATGAGAAACGGGGTGCCTAGTCCCGGCGAAGGCCTTCTATCCTCTATATTCCATCGACACGGCTGATGATGGGCTTGATGCGCTCCTCGAGCGTTGCGAGGTCCACATCCTCCGGCTTGCTCTCCAGCGTGGCGTCGAAGTTGAGGTTGGGGTTCCAGTACGCCACCTTGGTGAGGACCTTGGTTAGGGCACCCCGGCAAAGTTGTCGGGCCTCATTGGCCAGAGAGCTCGCTCTATTAGAGCGAAACTGCTCCAAGGCTCCCAGAATGCATTCGAAGAACAGGGTCAGCTTGGCGTTGGGACTCACGTTTGGCTCTGGGGCATAACTCACGTTCGATATCCCCATGGCAGCCAGCTTCATGGTGATCCTGCTGGCGACGTCGGCGAGGCGGCTGACCCAGAGGTTTTCGCCCTTCACATATTCCTCGTGGTTGGCGGTGTCATTCCTCCGCAGCTGCCTCTCCTCCTCCAGATTCTTGGTCAGGGTCTCCTCCCGGGCCCTGACCTCTAAGAGCGTCCCCTCAAGATGCTCCAGCTTCAGCTTCAGGTCTTTGGTGGAGTCGTTGGCTTGGGAGAGTAGCTCGGCCTTGTCGAGGACCGCGGCCTGCACCTCCATCAAGGCGCAGCTGATCGTGTCTTTCTCCTTCACCAGCTCCAGGGCCTTGTTCTTCAGGCTGTCCCGCTCCCCCTGCATCCCCTTCACCTTGTTGTCGTGGACCAGGGCTTGAGCATCGAGTGCCTCCTTGTGCCTCTACTCCAGCTCCCGGGTCTGCTGCGCGACGAGCTTCTCGACCTCCTCATCCTTGCCGCGGAGTGTGGCGACGAGCGCCTCCTCATGAGCGGCGAGGTCCTCCTGCTGGGAGTTCAGCTCGGCTTGGTGCTGGTGCCGGGCGGCCTCGTCCTTGGCGGCCTGTACCCTCGCCGCCTCCTGGGCCTTCTCGAGGTCGGCCTGCTTCAAGATGAGCTCTTGCTTATGCTCGGCCAACAAATTTTGGGCAGCCTTCAGTTCTTCGTGGGCCTGGCGGAACCAGGCCTGCGTCTCGGTGATGCGTTCCTCAAGGTCCGCCTCCACCTTGTCCGCCACTGCCACCCTGGACTTCACCTTGTCCAGACGGGCGCGGTGGAGCGCCTGGAGCTTCTGGAAGTCGGCGCTCATGGCCCGAATAAGCCGCTCCTCTTGAGAACCGCCAACACTGGCGCTTGGTTCGTTAACAACCTAGAACCCAGTGGAGGCGAGCGCCTCGTCGTCAAACACCTCCCCCTCGGTCGGCGCCCTGGTGCCCGCCATCCCTGGAAGGTGGACGAACAGGTCGTCGCCCACCTTCAAGTACCCGCCCGAGCCAGAGGCGGTGGAGGAGGAGGGTTGATCATCAACCACCCCTTCCTCGGCAGCGGCCTTGCCGGCGTCCCCGGTAGGCCCCTTGCCGGCCTCCTCGGCGGCGCCCTTGCCGGTCCCTCCGGCAGGCACCTTGGCGGCATCCTCAGCAGCAGTCTTGGCGGCCTCATCAGCGGTGATCTTGTCGGCCACGGCCTCAGCGTCCCTGGTGACCTCCTCGATGACAGTGTTGATGTCCTCCCGGTCCGCCGAGGAAGGATCTGGATATCGAGAAGGGGAATGAAGCGAAGCCAAGACTAAGGTTTAAAAAGGAGAAGAAAGAACAGGAACAGAAAGCGAATACCTTACCTGTGTCGGGCTGGGAAGAAGTGGCCCCCTCCCCGCCAACATCCATCGCCGGGACAGAGTCACCAGCGCCCAAGTTTGCCTCCTCCTCTTCCGTGTGCATGGGCTCAGTGCTTGGCGCCCTTGCCGGGGATGCCCCTCGGGGCGGCGTGGTTGATGGAGGCGGCATGTTGGGGGTGGCCCTCAGTGGCTCCTCCGGCTGTCGTCCTCCTCCTGCAGCCATGACAAAGTCAGTGCCAAGGGATCGTGCCCCTACACACGTTGATGAGGAGTGAGTGGTGAACGCATGTTGGGTGTCTGGGTTGATCTCCACCATCGGTGTAGGCGAAGCGCCTGCCGGGGGTGGTAGTCCATCAAGGCCCTGGCCCTCTTCGCCACCCTCTGGGCTAGCGTCTCCCTGTCCCTGTGAAGATGAAAACAATTCTAGAAAAGTGGCGCGGTTTGAAAGGACGGAGATGACGAAGGGAAAGATACTTACTCGTCCTCCACCTCCTCTTCCGCTGCCTTCCTTTTCCTCCTTGGGCTGAGAGACCCAAAATCAAAGACGACCTCCATGTTGACATCTGTGGGAGGAGGGGAAGGGGATGGAGTTCGGCAACGCTTGGATGAAGAAGAGGCGGTCGCTTTCCTCTTCGCCACCACGGCCTTCACCACCTTCTTTGCTGCCGCGGCCCTCGTCAGGCACACGGAGTCCCCCTGGACCTCTTGCCACAGTTTGGTCCTACCGAGACGGACCGACTCGCCAGAGCTGGCCCGCTGCAGGACACGCCTTTTTCCCGTGGCCGGAGGGTTGTCGGCCTTGGCCTCTTCCTCGGTCGACTCCTCGACCACATCCTCAACAAGGGGGCCTTGATGTTGACACTGTTGGCCTCCCAGGCACCCGCTGGGCGAGCTCCCTCTCCTCCGCGGCCGTGTCGGCCTCGTCCTCCACGCCACCAGTGCTGCCGGCCTCCCTGGCAAGCTCCGCCTCCGCCACCCTAGCGGGGATGTACTCTAGCTCCGCCTTGGTGGTGTCCTGGATGAGCAGCGGCTCGTCGTGGTCATAGCCCTCCGACAAGTTGTCGAAGAACTCCTGCACTTCATGTGCCGGGGGCTCGGCCCAGGACGGGTTGAGGCCGTGCGCGTTGAAGTCCGGCATCATGGCAATAATGTCAGACCGGCAAGAGTTGTTGCTTAGCGGGACCACTCCTGCTGGCAACCCAAAACAGGGGCCCCTTGACAGCCTTGCAGTCCTTCGCAGCCCTGCCGGTCCTCTCCACCCTGCCGTCGATGTACACGTCGAGCAGAAAGAGCCTTTGGCAGAAATAGGCATGCCCCATCATCGTGAAGTTATGCTTCAGGCCAAGGTGGAGCCTCATGACGTCGACTGCATTCCTGAAGTCCCAGGCCAGCCTCCCCTTGTTATGCAGCGGGACGATTCGGCGACGGATGAAGTCCGCCCCAATCATCTCAAGGGTGAGCTCGACCATGGTGAGGCGATGAATCCTGGTGGTGGCGATCGAAAGCTTCTCGTCGTTGGCATCGAGGTCGCTCCAGTCCCCGCGGTGGGTCGGAAGGATCTGACGAACCCGGAAGAACTCCCGCGGGTCCTTCTCCTCAATCCAGCACCACCATCCCCGCCACTCCTCCCACCTCTCCTTCTGGGCACCCTCCGGATACGTGCCTTTCTCCTGGGCCCTCGAGATCCAGGAGATGCTCCCAGAGATGGCACCCCCTGGTTGGATGCGAGGGGGAGAAGTAGTGGGGGAAGAGCGCCGTGCTGGGGAACACCCCGGCAAAGCCCTCATAGAGGTGGGCAAAAGAGTCATGCACACCACGATGTTCGACGTGAGATCCAAAAGATGGAAGCCGTAGGTGTGCATGACATCATTGAAGAAGTCAGAGAATGGGGGCAGAGCCTGCAGGAGAATAAATATATGAAAAAGGGGTACCAATTTGGGCCGGCCATGGCACAATCGGCGGGGACGACGCACGTGGCAGGGTGCCCCGTCGTCTCCCTCCCCCACAGGGGAAAGAAGAAGTTTTTAGGTGGACCGCATCGACCGTCGATGGGAAGTAGGGAAACTGCGTCTGCCGCACCGCCGCCTCGCTCTCTGGCGCCTCCCTTTCCCTGGCATCCTTGGCCGCTCCCTTGCCCTTGCTGGTTTTGGGTGCCATGGTGGCTGGAATGAGGCGGAGGATCAAGAGCAATGGGAGCACATTGGCAGGAAGCAGAGGCAAGAGCTTCAAATCTTTTTCCTGAGGAAGAAGAGAGGAACGACGGTCCTGAGATTGGGAGAGGCGCAGAGGGCAAATGAGTAGCGCGCCTGCGGTTATTCCTTTTTATGGGGAAGGCGTGGGCCGCCTCTTTACCATTCACTGCGATATGATGCATGCGTGCAGCAAGCGCCTCATGCATGACCCCCTCGTCACGCAGGACCCTCCACATCGTGCATTCAATGCGGGTCATGGGGAAGCGCAGCAGGCGAAGGAGTTAGTGCGGTAAACATCCGCCCCGCCTGCCCGCGCACCGTTTTGGGCCTAGCCCAACAACGCATCACGCTTATATGTGGCCCAGGCTCAGGGGCTCCTGTCGGTGTACATAAGTAGGGGTTCTCTTTTGTACCCCTTTACTTGTGCACGGGCAGTCAGAGCCACGCTCGCGGCCACACTTAGCAGGGCAGTGGAAGGAAGCCAAAGGCACAAGACAATCAAAGCGATGCCAAGACCAGAGATGCAAAGAGCAAGAGGGTGAGGCGGACTCCCCCGGCAAGAGCCTTGCCGGCGCAGCCCCCGCAGCCCCGGCAAGAGCCTTGCCGGGGCAACTTGCCCAGCGCCAGCAAAGCGCGCCATCCTTGAGCCCAAGGGTTCCAATGCCGTCAACCACATTGGAACCAAGGCTCGGGAGGCACCTCCATAGTGGCATGCAGATCTTTGTGAAGATCATAAACACACAAGATCAGATGAGGACCAAAAGACGACGATCCTCGGCAAGATCCTTGCCGAGGAAATCCACGAGACCTCCAGCAAGATCCTTGCCGGGGACGAGTGCGATGTCGCGGCAAGACCCTTGCCGGGACCCCGCCAAGACCCTTGCCGAGGATGTCAACAGGGCCACGGCCAGACCCACATCTGCCAAGACTCCACCACCGTTCCCATGCAGCTGCCAGCTCAGCCAGCCTGGCAAGCACCTGCGTGGTGACGTGCGGCCTCTAGACCGACTCAGCAAGCACCTGCGTGGTGGCACACAAATCTTCATGAAGACACTGCCACCGCACCAGCTCAGCAGCCAGCCAGCCTACATGGCACTACACGCCTCATTGGCCTGGACGCGTGTCAAAGCAAGGCGAGGCGGCGGCGGATGGGACGGGCTTCCTTACCGCCCCCGATAAAGCAAGAGGACACCTTAGTAGCGCATTTAATGCATTTTGTCCGACAAGGCCAGAGGATAGACTCAGCCACTATACACCTTTCCACCTCCTGTGTGCCATTGTGGCGTCCCCTTTTTCTATAAAAGGAGGTCCGAGGCATACTGGAGAGGGATTCAGATCTTTTGGACGACGCACACGCCGTAGCTAGTTCAAGAACTCAAGAACACTCAAATATACACCAAAATAGGACTAGGGTATTACGCATCCTCGCATCCCGAACCTGGGTAAACGACCTTTGTGTTGGCTCCTAGACCCGCTCTTTCCACAACCTCGTGCCTGCCGACTATAGTAGGGATTCAAGTGATCCCATAGGTGTCGTTTTCCACCGACAGTAGGGATAGCTTTATTTGGCCATGTTATTTTGAGAAGACATGATTGCTTTGTTAGTATGCTTGAAGTATTATTGTTTTCATGTCAATATTAAACTTTTGTCTTGAATCTTATGGATCTGAATATTCTTGCCACAATAGAGAAGATTACATTGACATATATGTTAGGTAGCATTCCACATCAAAATTTCTATTTTTATGATTTACCTACTCAAGGACAAGCAGGAATTAAGCTTGGGGATGCTTGATACGTGTCCAACGTATCTATAATTTTTATGTATTCATGCCATGTTTACAATATTTTTACATGATTTTGGTATGATTTGATTAGAACTAACTGGGACTGACGCTGTTTTCAGCAGAACTACCGTGGTGTTGTTTTTGTGCGGAAATAAAAGTTCTCGGAATGCGCTGAAAATCACCAGAGATTTTTTTTAGAAAATATAAAAGCTACTTGAGGGGAGCCCCATGGCCCCATGAGGGTGGAGGGCGCGCCCCCCTGCCTCGTGGACTCTCCGTGGGGCCCCTTGACGTGAGACCGACACCAACCCTCCTATAAATCCCCAAACTTCCAGAAAGAAACCTAGATCGGGAGTTCCGCCGCCGCAAGCCTCTGTTGCCACCAAAAACCAATCGGGACCCTATTCCAGCACCCTGCTGGAGGGGGATCCATCACCGGTGGCCATCTTCATCATCCCGGCACTCTCCATGACGAGGAGGGAGTAGTTCACCCTCGGGGCTGAGGGTATGTACCAGTAGCAATGTGTTTGATCTCTCTCTCTCTCTCGTGTTCTTGATTTGGCACAATCTTGATGTATCGCGAGCTTTGCTATTATAGTTGGATCTTATGATGTTTCTCCCCCTCTACTCTCTTGTAATGGATTGAGTTCTCCCTTTGAAGTTATCTTATCGGATTGAGTCTTTAAGGATTTGAGAACACTTTATGTATGTATTGCATGTGCTTATCTATGGTGACAATGGGATATTCACGTGATCTACTTGATGTATGTTTTGGTGATCAACTTGCGGGTTCGGTGACCTTGTGAACTTATGCATAGGGGTTGGCACACGTTTTCGTCTTGACTCTCTGGTAGAAACTTTGGGGCTCTCTTTGAAGTTCTTTGTGTTGGTTTGAATAGATGAATCTAAGATTGTGTGATGCATATCATATAATCAAACCCGTCGATAACTGAGGTGACAATGGAGTATCTAGGTGACATTAGGGTTTTGGTTTATGTGTGTCTTAAGGTGTTATTTTACTATAAACTCTAGGGCTGTTTGTGACACATAGGAATAGCCCAATGGATTGATCAGAAAGAATAACTTCGAGGTGGTTTTGTACCCTACAACAATCTCTTTGTTTGTTCTCCACTATTAGTGACTTTGGAGTGACTCTTTGTTGCACGTTGAGGGATAGTTATATGATTTAATTACGTTATTATTGTTGAGAGAACTTGCACTAGTGAAATTATGAACCCTAGGCCTTGTTTCGAAGCATTGCAATAACGTTTTCGCTCACTTATATCATTAGTTACCTTGCTGTTTTTATAATTTCAGATTACAAAAACCTATATCTACCATCCATATTATGCTTGTATCACCATCTCTTCGCCGAACTAGTGCACCTATACAATTTAGACTTGTATTGGGTGTGTTGGGGACACAAGAGACTCTCTGATATTTGGTTGCGGGGTTGTTTGAGAGAGACCATCTTCATCGTACGCCTCCCATGGATTGATAAACCTTAGGTCATCCACTTGAGGGAAATTTGCTACTGTCCTACAAACTTCTGCACTTGGAGGCCCAACAACGTCTACAAGAAGAAGGTTGTGTAGTAGACATCACTGTTTTAACCTTCTTCATGGACCGACCGTAGTCAAATTTGATTCAACTAAAGTAGGAGGAACAGAAACCCACTAGCCACCTTTATGCAAAATAAGGTGCATCTCAGTCGGTGGAACCGGTCTCATGTGTTTGGTTCTAGCCAGCTGGCACCACAGCCAAGGTGCTTTGACAAGCTTGCTCATGCTTAGTCTGTTGGGAAACATTGCATGGAAAACAAAAAAAATCTACGCACATGATATCTATCAAGGAGATGCATAGCAACAAGAGGGGAGAGTGTGTCTACATACCCTTGTAGACCGTAAGCGTAAGCATTTGATAACGCGGTTGATGTAGTCGAACTTCTTCACGTTCCAACCGATCGAGCACCGAACGTATGGAAACTCCACGTCCAGTACACGTTCAGCTCGATGACATCCTCCGCCTTCTTGATCCAGCAAGACGGCGAGGCAGTGGATGAGTTCCGGCAACACGACAACATGGTGATGGTGATGGTGAAGTGATCTCCACAGGGCTTCACCTAAGCACTATGAAAATATGACCGGGGGTGTAAACAGTGGAGGGGGTGCCGCACACGGCTAAGCAATTGTTTGTTATGTGCTAGGCGCCCTCCTCCCACATATATTTAGGTGGGAGGGAGGGAGAAGCAGCCAAGGGGGGCTCCCAAGTAGGAGGAATCCTATTTGGGGTCTCTTCCAACCTGCGCCCCCTTACCTTATTTGGAGCACGGGAGGGAGGAAGGAAGGAGGAGGTGGAGCCGCCCTCCTTTCCTTTCTCTCCTGAGGAGGGAAAGGCAGGAGGGGCCACCCATCCCCTTTCCTTCCCCATAGGACCGGCCAACCATGGGAGGGGTGAACCAGCCCCCTTGTGGGCTGGTTGATACGTCTCCGTCGTATCTACTTTTCCAAACACTTTTGCCCTTATTTTGGACTCTAACTTGCATGATTTGAATGGAACTAACCCGGACTGACGCTGTTTTCAGCAGAACTGCCATGGTGTTATTTTTGTGCAGAAATAAAAGTTCTCGGAATGAGTTGAAAATCCACGGAGTAACTTTTTAGAATAAATAAAAAATACCGGTGAAAGAATTAGCATCAGGGGGCCCACACCCTATCCACGAGGGTGGGGGCGCGCCCCCTCCCCTAGGGCATGCCCCCTGCCTCGTGAGCCCCCTGTACATCCACCGATCTCAACTCCAACTCCATATATTTGCTTTAGCAGAGAAAAAATCAGAGAGAAAGTTTCATCGCATTTTACGACACGGAGCCGCCGCCAAGCCCTAATCTCTCTCGGGAGGGCTGGTCTGGAGTCCGTTCGGGGCTCCGGAGAGGTGGATTCATTGCCATCGTCATCATCAACCATCCTCCATCACCAATTTCATGATGCTCGCCGCCGTGTCTGAGTAATTCCGTCATAGGCTTGCTGGACGGTGATGGGTTGGATGAGATTTACCATGTAATCAAGTTAGTTTTGTTAGGGTTTGATCCCTAGTATCCACTATTTTCTGAGATTGATGTTACTATGACTTTGCTATGCTTAATGCTTGTCACTAGGGCCCGAGTGCCATGATTTCAGGTCTGAACCTATTATGTTTTCATGAATATATGTGAATTCTTGATCCTATCTTGCAAGTGTATAGTCACCTATTATGTGTTTTGATCCGACAAACCCGAAGTGACAATAATCGGGATACTTCTCGGTGATGACCGTAGTTTGAGGAGTTCATGTATTCACTATGTGTTAATGCTTTGGTCCGGTACTCTATTAAAAGGAGGCCTTAATATCCCTTAGTTTCCACTAGGACCCCGCTGCCACGGGAGGGTAGGGCAAAACATGTCATGCAAGTTCTTTTCCATAAGCACGTATGACTATATTCAGAATACGTGCCTACATTACATTGATGAACAGGAGCTAGTTCTGTGTCACCCTATGTTATAACTATTACATGAGGAATCACATCCGACATAATTATCCATCACTGATCCAATGCCTACGAGTTTTTCACATATTGTGCTTTGCTTATTTACTTTACCGTTGCTGCTGTTACAATTACTACAAAACTGCTACCGTTACTTCCACACTACTTTGCTACTAAATACTTTGCTGCAAATACTAAGTTATCCAGGTGTGGTTGAATTGACAACTCAACTGCTAATACTGGAGAATATTCTTTGGCTCCCCTTGTGTTGAATCAATAAATTTGGGTTGAATACTCTACCCTTGAAAATTGTTGTGATCCCCTATACTTCTGGGTTATCAAGACTATTTTCTGGCACCGTTGCCGGGGAGCATAGCTCCATTCTTTGAGTCACTTGGGATTTATATCTTCTGATCACTATGAGGAACTTGAAAGACGAAAGAACTAAGATTTATCCCTCAACTACGAGGAGAGGTAAGGAACTGCCATCTAGCTCTGCACTAGATTCTCCTTTTGTAATGAGTAAGCTTGCGACACCTAAACCTTCTTCTGCTATGCATGATACTTATGATGAAACTACTTCTGTGCTTGATACTACTGTGCCATTAGGTGAATATCTTGATGAACAACTTGCTAGGGTTAGAGAGAATGAAATTATTGAAAATGAAATTATTGAAGATAGTGATGATGAAGGTTCTCCCCCTAAATATGAATTGCCTGTTGTTCCTGAGGGTTATGTTATGGATGAAGAAACTGCTAGAGATTTTCTTGCTTGCAATGATAGATCTGATCTTAAGAAGTTATTAGCTAAACTTAAACAGAAAACTCTGAATGCTAGAATGAAATATGACCCTGCTTTTGCTACTTCACCTATCTTTGTTACTGATAAGGATTATGAATTCTCTGTCGATCCTGAGATAATTACTTTGGTTGAATCTGATCCTTTTATGGCTATGAATCTGAAACTATTGTGGCACATCTTACTAAATTGAATGATATAGCCACCCTGTTCACTAATGATGAGAAATCTCGCTACTAATATATCCTTAAGATATTCCCATTCTCATTAAAGGGTGATGCTAAAGCTTGGTTTAATTCTCTTGATCCTGATTGTGTGCGTAGTCCCCAGGATATGATTTATTACTTCTCTGCTAAATATTTCTCTGCTCATAAGAAACAAGCTGCTTTAAGGGAAATATATAATTTTGTGCAAATTGAAGAAGAGAGTCTCCCACAAGCTTGGGGAGGCTTCTCCGATTACTTAATGCTTTTCCTGATCATCCTCTTAAGAAAATGAAATACTTGATATCTTTTATAATGGACTAACTGATGCTTCCAAGGACCACTTGGATAGTTGTGTTGGTTGTGTTTTCAGGGAAAGAACAGTCGATCAAGCTGAATTGCTATTGAATAATATGTTGACTAATGAAAATAATTGGACACTTCCTGAACCAACTCCTGAGCCAATCTCTGAGCCAGCTGCAAAACCAACTCCGAAGAAAAGGGGAGTTCTATTTCTCAGTCCTGAAGATATGCAAGAGGCAAAGAAATCTATGAAAGAAAAAGGTATTAAAGTTGAAGATGTTAAGAATTTACCTCCTGTTGAAGAAATACATAGTCTCAATATACCACCTATTGAACAAACACATTGTCTTGATAACTCAAAACAGGTAGTAAAGGTAAATTCTCTCTATAGATATGATAAAGTTGAAATCCCGTCTACTATGTTTCCTAGCCAATGTTTAGATGAATTTGATGACTTTATGGCTAGACAAGAAAATTTCAATGCTTATGTTGGTAGAGAATTAAAGAGTAATTCTTACATGATTGGACGCTTGAGTGATTATATGGCCAGAGTTAAAGGTGAACTTAAACTCATTAGTAAATATGCTTCTATGGTTACCACTCAAGCAGAACAAGTACTTAAAGCTCAAAGTGATTTGCTCGATGAATTTAATAATAAACATGATTTTTCTATTGGAGTGGCTACTAGGACTGGTAAAATGACTCAGGAACCTTTGTATCCTGAAGGCCACCCTAATAGAATTGAGCAATATTCTCATAGAAATAATGTTGATGCACCTAGTCCTTCTAAAAAGAAGAAAAAGAAAAATGATAGGACTTTGCATGCTTCTAGTGAACTTGTTGTAGATACACCTAGGAATCCCAATGATATGTCTATTTCTGATGCAGAAACACAATCTGGTGATAAACATGAACCAAGTGATAATGTTAATGATGACGTTCATGTTGATGCTCAACCTAGCAATACTAATGATGAGAGATTGAACCTGCTGTTGATCTTGATAACCCACAATCAAAGAATCAACGTTATGATAAGAGAGACTTTTTTGCTAGGAAGCACGGCAAATAAACAGAACCATGGGTTCAGAAACCCATGCCTTTTCCTCCCAAGCCATCCAAGAAAAAGGATGATGACGATTTTGAGCGCTTTGCTGAAATGATTAGACCTATCTTACTACGCATGTGCTTAACTGATATGCTTAAAGTTAATCCTTATGATAAATACATGAAAGATATTATTACAAATAAAAGAAAGATACCAGAAGCTGAAATTTCCACCATGCTTGCTAATTATACTTTTAAAGGTGGAATACTAAAGAAACTTGGAGATCCAGGAGTACCAACTATACCATGCTCCATTAAGAGAAACTATGTTAAAACTGCTTGATGTGATCTTGGAGCCGGTGTTAGTGTTATGCCTCTCTCTTTATATCATAGACTTGAATTGAATAAGTTGACACCTACTGAAATATCTTTGCAAATGGCCGATAAATCAACTGCTATACCTGCCGGTATTTGTGAGGATGTGCCTGTTGTGGTTGCAAACATCACTATCTTAACGGACTTTGTTATTCTTGATTTTCCCGACGATGATATTATGTCGATTAGCCTTGGTAGACCCTTTTTGAATACTGCAGGGGCTGTTATTGATGGCAACAAAGGCAATGTCACTTTTCATGTTAATGGTAATGAGCATACGGTACACTTTCGAGGAAACAACCTCAAGTTCATAGCATCAATTCTATTGGAAAAATTCCAACTATCATTATTGGAGGTTTTGAATTTCCTCTTCCTGCTGTCAAGAAGAAATATGATATTCTTATTATTGGGGATGTGCATATCCCCTTTGAGGTAACATAGTGTTATTCGAAACTTCTCCGGTTCCATGTTATTCGGAATGAGTTTGTTAACAAGACTTGATCAACCTTGTAGTGGATTCCTTTTGATGATCATGAGATGGATGAAGTTAGAAGGCACAACCTTCTGTACCCTCTTTTTAGTTTCTTTTATTTAGAATAAATAAAGAAAAAATAGTATTTTCTGTGTGTTTTCTGAATTATCCATGCAATAAAAAATACCACAAAAATAAAAGTTCTCCAAATGCCCTGCAAATTTAGTATGATTTTTTCTTGAATATTTGAGAATATCTAGCACTAAGAACATAGCAGGGGGAGCTGGCACCTGGCCACGAGGGTCCAGGGCACGCCCACCCCTACAGGGCGCGCCCCCTGCCTCGTGGGCCCACGGTGGCCCCCCGCCACTTATTCGTGCACCCACACACTTCTTATTCCTCCCAAAAAAATCACCATCCAACTCAAGCTTGAGTTCTAGCTCATTTTGCTGCCATTCTCGATCTCCTTGCTCAAAGCTCCATTCACAAAACTGCTTTGGGGGATTGTTCGTTGGTATGTGACTCCTCCAATGGTCCAATTAATTTTTGTTCTAGTGCTTTCTTCATTGCAAATTTTTGCTGCCTAGGTGACCCTATTCTTGAGCTTGCATGCCAAATTTATATGGTCCCAAGTAATTCTAATGCATGATATAGGCTCTAGGCACTTGTGGGAGTAGTTGCTATCAAGTTTGTTGAGTTTGGTTCACTTTTATTTTGAGTTACTAAAAATTTCAGAAATTTTTCAGAGGAAGAAATATGTCCAGGAAAATGTACCAAGGTGGTTCTTCAAGGTAGAAAGGACCCAAGCTCGCAATACATGAGCAGGACGACGAATCACTAGGGAAGAGGAAAACGAGTACCAGAGGAGGACGGAGGCAGCTCGCCGTCGTGTTGCAGCTCAAGAGGCAATGGCTGCTGCATCTCAGTATGACCCCAGTTACAACTTTGGATATTCGCCAGGCTACCCATGGCCATAGACCAACTTAGGCCAAAAGCCTAAGTTTGGGGGAGTACGTATTTCTCACCGACATTACATTCATGTTCACACACTCATTCTAGTTGTTGGTGCTTATACTCTTTCATTGTACTATCCATGCTAGTTTAACTTCTTTTTCTAGTTTTCTTCTTGTGTGCTTGAACAACCTTAAGAAAAAACAAAAAAATTAGTTAGTTTAATTTCCATGCTTGTAGTAGTAATAACTAAAAGAAAAACCAAAAAGTTTTCTCTTTCTTCTTTTGCTAGTTGGGAGCTTTCCCGTGTAAATAGTTTTATTTCTTTTCTTTTCTTTTGGGGTCGAGAGGAGAAGACCATAATGAAAATGTTAAGTGGCTCTTATATGCATGATTGTTTATTTAACCAAGAGCCCATATTACCTTGTCTTCTCCCTTGAATTGAATGCTTGCAGATTCCAGCGTAGTCCAATGCACGTGCACTATTATTATTATCCACACCGTTTGGTCGTGCAAATGAAAGGCAATAATGACGATATATGATGGACTGATTGAGATGAGAGAAGCTGGTATGAACTTGACCTCTCTTGTTTTTGTAAATATGATTAGTTCATCGTTCCTGATTCAGCCTATTATGAATAAACATGTTTGCAATGACAATTAGAGATTATAGTTGCTTATGCCATGCTTAATTAGCTAGGAGCTTATAATGGTTTACCTTGCGTGCCAACATGCTATTAAAATGGTTGTGATGTGGTATGATAGGGTGATATCCTCCTTTGAATGATTCGAGTGACTTGACTTGGCACATGTTCACGCATGTAGTTGAAACAAAATCAACATAGCCTTCACGATATTTATGTTCATGGTGGATTATATCCTACTCATGCTTGCACTCGGTGTTGATTAATTTTAATGCATGTTCATGACTGTTGTCGTCTCTCAGTTGGTCTCTTCCCAGTCTCTTGCTAGCCTTCACCTGTACTAAGCGGGAATACTGCTTGTGCATCCAAACTCATAAACCGCAAAGTTATACCATATGAGTCCACCATACCTTCCTATATGTGGTATCTACCTGCCATTCCAAGTAAATTTGCATGTGCCAAACTCCAAACTTTCAAATGAAATTCTGTTTTGTATGCTCGAATGGCTCATGTATCAACTAGGGTTGTCTGTATCTTCCATGTTACGCGGGTCATTTTCAAGAGGAGTGGACTCCGCTCCTCATTCACGAGAAAATGGCCGGTCACTGGGATGCCCAGTCCCACACTCAAATCAAATCAAAATAATTAAACAAAACTCCCCTAGGATTGTTGTTAGTTGGAGGCACCCGTTGTTTTGGGCAAGCCATGGATTGATGCTTGTTGGTGGTGGGGGAGTATAAAATTTACCATTATGTTTGGGAACCGCCTATAATGTGTGTAACATGGAAGATATCGAGATCTCATAGTTGTTATGTTGACAGTGAAAGTATACCGCTCAAAATGTTATTCATCTCTATTTCAAAATCGAGCTCTGTCACCTCTACAAATCCCTGCTTCCCACTGCGAAGGGCCTATCTATTACTTGTATGTTGAGTCATCACCCTCTTATTAAAAAGCACCCGCTGGAGAGCACCGCTATCATTTGCATGCATTACTATTAGTTTATATTGGGTATGACTATGACTGGATCTCTTTTACCATGAATTACAATGTTTAGTCAGCCCTTGATCTTTAAAGGTGCTCTGCATTTATGTTTTGCAGTCTCGGAAAGGGCTAGCGAGATACCATCTTGTTATATCATATTATGATTGTTTTGAGAAAGTGTTGTCATCCGAGATTTATTATTATTGCTCGCTAGTTGATTATGCCATTGATATGAGTAAACATGAGACCTAAGTGTCATTGTGAATATAGTTAGTTCATAATCTTTGCTGAAAACTTGAATGATGGCTTTACATATTTCGAACAACAAGAGCAAACAGAGTTTGTAAAAGTTTTTCTTTATCACTTTCATTTTGTCAATTGAGTTGCTTGAGGACAAGCAAAGGTTTAAGCTTGGGGGAGTTGATACGTCTCCGTCGTATCTACTTTTCCAAACACTTTTACCCTTGTTTTGGACTCTAACTTGCATGATTTGAATGGAACTAACCCGAACTGATGTTGTTTTCAGCAAAACCGCCATGGTGTTATTTTTGTGCACAAATAAAAGTTCTCAGAATGACCTGAAAATCCACAGAGCAACTTTTCAGAATAAATAGAAAATACTGGCGAAAGAATCAGCGTCAGGGGGTCCACACCCTGTCCACGAGGATGGGGGCGTGCCCCCTCCCCTAGGGCGCGCCCCTTACCTCGTGGGCTCCCTGTACGTCCACTGACCTCAACTCCAACTCCATATATTTTCTTTCATAGAGAAAAAAATCAGAGAGAAAGTTTTATCGTGTTTTATGTTATGGAGCCGTCATCAAGCCATAATCTCTCTCGGGAGGGCTGATCTGGAGTCCATTCGGAGCTCTGGAGAGGGGGATTCGTCGCCGTCGTCATCATCAACCATCATCCATCACCAATTTCATGATGCTCACCATAGTGCGTGAGTAATTCCATCGTAGGCTTGCTGGACGGTGATGGGTTGGATGAGATTTACCATGTAATCAAGTTAGCTTTGTTAGGGTTTGATCCCTATTCCACTATGTTCTGAGATTGATGTTGCTATGACTTTGCTATGCTTAATGCTTGTCACTAGGGCTCGAGTGCCATGATTTCAGATCTGAACCTATTATGTTTTCATGAATATATGTGAGTTCATGATCCTATCTTGCAAGTCTATAGTCACCTATTATGTGTTATGATCCGACAACCCCGAAGTGACAATAATCGGAATACTTCTCGGTGATGACCATAGTTTGAGGAGTTCATGTATTCACTATGTGTTAATGCTTTGGTCCGGTACTCTATTAAAAGGAAGCCTTAATATCCCTTAGTTTCCACTAGGACCCCGCTGCCACGAGAGGGTAGGACAAAAGATGTCATGCAAGTTCTTTTCCATAAGCACGTATGACTATATTTGGAATACATGCCTACATTACATTGATGAACTGGAGCTAGTTCTATGTCACCATATGTTATATCTATTACATGAGGAATCACATCCAACATAATTATCCATCACTGATCCAATGCCTACGAGCTTTCCACATATTGTGCTTTGCTTATTTACTTTACCGTTGCTGCTGTTACAATTACTACAAAACTGCTACTGTTACTTTTGCTACTGTTACCGTTACTTCCATACTACTTTGCTACTAAATACTTTGCTGCAAATACTCGAGGTGTGGTTGAATTGACAACTCAACTGCTAATACTTGAGAATATTCTTTGGCTCCCCTTCTGTCGAATCAATAAATTTGCGTTGAATACTCTACCCTAGAAAACTTTTGCGATCCCCTATACTTGTGGGTTATCACTGGTCTGTCCCGTCCTTTGGCCCATAAGGCCCATATCTTCCGGGGGTGCCCGGAACCCCTCCCGGTGACCCAATTCCTTCTCGGTATGTCCCGAAACACTTCTAGTGTCCAAATACCATCGTCCTATATATCAGTCTTTACCTCTCGACTATTTCGAGACTCCTCGTCATGTCCGTGATCTCATCCAGGACTCCGACCAACATTTGGTCACCAAAAGATATAACTCATATAACACTATATCGTCAATGAATGTTAAGCGTGCGGACCCTATGGGTTTGAGAACTATGTAGACATGACCGAGACACCTCTCTGGTCAATAACCAATAGTGGAACCTGGATTCCCATATTGGCTCCTAAATATTCTACGAAGATCTTTATCGTTCAAACCTTTATGACAACATACGTAATTTCCTTTGTCCATTGGTATGTTACTTGCCCGAGATTCGATCATCGGTATCTTCATACCTAGTTCAATCTCGTTACCGGCAAGTCTCTTTACTCGTTCCGTAATACATCATCCTATAACTAACTTATTAGTCACTTTGCTTGCAAGGCTTCTTATGATGTGTATTACAGGCCCAGAGGTACCTCTCCGATACTCGGACAGACAAATCCTAATCTCGATCTATGCCAACTCAACAAACACCTTCAGAGATACTTGTAAAGCATCTTTATGATCACCCAGTTACATTGTGATGTTTGATAGCACACAAGGTATTCCTCCGGTATCCGGGAGTTACATAATCTCATAGTCGGAGGAGTATGTATTTGACATGAAGAAAGCAATAACAATAAACTAAACGACCAATATGCTAAGCTAACGGATGGGTGTTGTCCATCACATCATTCTCCTAATGATGTGATCTTGTTATCAAATGACAACACATGTCTATGGTTAGGAAACCTTAACCATCTTTGATCAATGAGCTAGTCTACTAGAGGCTTACTAGGGACGCGGTATTTTTTTATGTATTCACACATGTATTTAAGTTTCCTATCAATACAATTCTAGCATGAATAATAAACCTTTGTCATGAATAAGGAAATATAAGATAACAAATTTATTATTGCCTGTAGGGCATATTACCTTCATAGTCGGCGCCGGCTCCCAACCACTCGGGTTGATCTCAGAAATGATGAGATAATTTTCTGGTAAAACATCAATGGCAGTGGGGCCTTGAGTAGGACATGGAGGATCGGCCTCAACATCACGAGCTTCATGAACACTCGGATTGGGAATGGTTGACTCGGTCTGCAAAATTTCTTCACAAATAACATGAATCTCCGTCTCCTTGGATATAGCAACAATGGACTTATCAACAAAAATAGAGGTTTATCATTTCACTTAGTAAAAAAACATTAGAAAGTCACATACCTCTAGAGGGAACCTCATCTAAGTGAAATGCCCGCCCAGATTTCTCAGTCGTACTCTCTATTGCATGGCTTGCAAACTTTATAGTAGGAGAGGTGATACGTCTCTCACGTATCTATAATTTTGGTTGTTCCATGCTATTATATTATCATTCTTGGATGTTTTATATTCATGTTATAGCAACTTTATCTCATTTTTGGGGACTAACCTATTGACATAGTGCCCAGTGCCAGTTGCTGTTTTTTGCTTGTTTTTTACTTCGCAGAATATCCATATCAAACGGAGTCCAAACGCAGCAAAACTTTTTGGAGATTTTTTCTGCCCAGAAGACAACTTGGGAGCCAAGAAAGTGTAGGAGGGAGGCCTATGGGGCCCACAAGGCACCATGGCACGCCAGAGGCCCCTAGCGCGCCCTAGTGGGTAGTGGGGCCCACGGGGGTCCTCTCCACCGCTTCTCAGCTCCATAAATACCCAAATATTCCAGAAACCCTCGGGGAGTCAACAAAAAACAATTCCAACCACTGCAAGTTCTAGAACCATGAGATCCAATCTCGAGCCCTTTTCCGGCACCTTGCCGGAGGTGGAAACGATCACGGAGGGGTTCATCATCCTCATTGGTGCTCCTCCCATGATTCGTGAGTAGTTTACCATATACCTACGGGTCCGTAGGCAGTAGCTAGATGCACTACAAAAAAAGACACATCCGTGACATTTTGGGCCGAACGGAACTTTTTTCTGTCATACTTATGACACTTCTATGACGATAATTGTGACAAAACCCGGTATCATCATAGATGTGGTGGGCTCCTACATCTAGGACAAAAAATCATGACAGAAAATGGGCTTTTCGTCCTGGGCATGCCGGAGACGCAGCTGCATGACATTCTTTGGGCCGTCCATGACGGAAAAAACCATGGTAGAAGCGAGGGCGAGGAAAATTTCGGGGAGTTCCAGGTTACAGTGGGTGGTCGGCGGCCGAGCGATGCGCATTTCTCTCGTACACGTACACGCGTGTGTGTGAGGCGTTGGCTCTAACTGAACCCGAGCGGGGTGTTGGGCTCTAACTGAACCCGAGCGATTGCACTACAGGCTACACGTTACTGAACCCGAGCGATCGATCGATGGCTGTTAACTGAACCCGATCGAGTGATTCCTTCGCTACAACTGCTAACTGAAACCGATCGATGCTGCCTCTAGATGAACAGTGACTGTTGTGGGGGGTGGACGAACAGTGAGCGGTGGGGGTGGATGAACAGGACCCCGTGGCGTTGCCTCTGGATGAACAGGACCTCGATTGATCGAGCCGGTTGGGGCTGGATGAACAGGACCCCGTGGAGGGCTAGGTGAACAGGACGACCACGTGGAGGGCTGGATGAATAGTAGGCGGTGGAGGGGTTCCCGTGGAGGGGTGGTTGAACAGTAGCCGGTGCAGTAGCACGCGGTGGAGGCTGGATGAACAGGAGCCCGTGGAGGCTGGAGGAGGTCGACGGTAGCCCGTGGAGGCTGGAGGAGGTCCACGGTGGAGATGAACAATATCCCGTGGAATCCCGTTTTGCGGTGCACCACACCCCTCCCGATGAATAGGACCCCCATTTCGACCGTAGCGCTCCAACACAAGTCCGTTTCGTCCGTTTTGCGGTACGCCACACCCCTCTCGATCATCAGGACCCCCATTTCGACCGTAGGAGGTCCGTTTCCTCAGTTTTGCGGTATGCCAGACCCCTCCCGATGAACAGGATCCTGTTTCGAACATGGCTGGTCGAACACAAGGCCGCTTCCTCCGTTATGCGGAACGCGAAGCCTCGTTTCCATCACTTGTTCCGTCCAAGCCGGTTGGCTCCCACGCGTTCCGTTGCCTCCCGATGAACACGACGCATTTCCTTGCCTCCCCATGAACACGACGCATTCCGTTGCCTCCCCTTGAACACGACGACGATGTAGTTTCTCCGTTCCGACCCAGCCATGTACACGAGCCCTGGCCATACGTATGCGCGACTAGGCGTTCGAGACCCTGCCCGTATGTACGTATGTGGCCGTATTTTCTTTCTTGCACCCTGGCCGCTGTACGTACGTGTACATGCTACGTGCGCACCTCTACTATGACACGTGCACGCCTCTACAACGACCAGTATGTACGTACATGTTCGCGACCAGAATGACAACGCTATGTACGCTTCGACCAGGTAGGTCCCGACTGTCAGGCACTTCCTTGCCTGCGAGGATGTACCTGGTGGGTCCCAGCAGTCAAGGGGGCGAATCGTTTTTTATGTTTTGCCCGGACGCACTTCCTTGCGTGCGAAGATGTAGCTGGTGGGTCCCAGCAGTCAGGAGGAAACTTTTTTGCAAGAAATACAGTGACCCGTCTGGTGGGTCCCCGCTGCCAGTTGGATGAATAATTATTTTGCACGTAATAAGGAGGCACTTCCTTGCTGCGGCCGTGGACCCAGCTGTCAGCCTCTCCACGTACAGTCCACGTCAGATGGAAGCCGTTCCTTGACCATGTTGACCACGCCGCGCCGAGAGCACCAGGGCGGTGGATGACGACAAGGCCTAGGAAGGGGACGACGCGGAGTCGGGAAAGACACGGCAGTGGATGCCCACGCGTAGAGGAGTACGAGGGTTCACTGGTTCGCTGCGGTGTGAGGTTTCCATCGCCGTAGAATAACAGGGGGTGTGGGTGAGTAGAGGGATGGCCTGCCCAGCGGTGGGAGTAGTAGGGGGCGGTGAGGCCTCCGCCGCATTGCAGCCGGCCACGGGTGGCAGGAGCACGAGGCACGACCGGTGCTGGTTTGGGCGGCTGGAGCAAGAAGACCAGAAGTTGAAGAAGCACTACGGCCGTTGGATGGACATCGTACGGTCACTGGAGCTAGAATCATGCATATTGACTAAGTTGACAAAGCCCTCCGTCCCCGTCAACTTAGTAGGCCCACAAGTCAGCCTGCCACTATACTGGGTCCCAGCTAACAGGGGGAGTATTCATTTTGTTGTGCGTAATAAGGAGGCACTTCCTTGCGTGTGAAGATATAGCTAGTGGGTCCGAGCTGTCAGCGGCGGTAACGTTTTTTTCGTGAAATACAGAGGCCCTTTCGGTGGGTCCCTGATGTCAGGTGGAGGAATCATTATTTTGCGCATAATAAGGAGGCATTTCCTTGCGTGCGGCCGTGGACCCAGCTGTCGGCCTCTCCATGTACAGTCCACTTCAGATGCATGTCGGTCGTTGACCATGTTGACCAGGCCGCGTCGAGAGCACCAGAGCGGTGGATGACGACGAGTCCTAGGAAGGGAACGACACGGAGGTAGGGAAGACTCGACAGTTGTTTCCCACGCGGAGGGTATTACGACTGTACGAGGGTTTACTGGTTCGTCTGCCGTTGCCGGAGAATAACAATAGGTGTGGGTGATTAGAGGGATCGCTAGGCCAGCGATGGGAGTACGATGGGGCGGTGAGGCCTGCGCGGCAGCACAGCTGGCCGCGGGGAGGAGGGAGCAGGCAGTCCCGCCGGCGCTTGTTTGAGCGGCTAGAGTAGGAAGAGCAGAGATTGAAGAAGCACGACGGCCGTTGGATGGACATGGTACGATCACTAGAACTAGAATCGTTCATATTGACTAAGTTGACAAAGCTCTCCACCCGTCAACTTAGTAGGCCCACAAGTCAGCCTCCCACCAAGGTGGGTCCCAGCTAGCAGGGGGCGTATTCATTTTTTTGTGCGTAATAAGGAGGCACTTCCAGCGGGTCCGAGCTGACAGCGGGGGGAACATTATTTTCGTGAAATACGGTGGCCCATTCGGTGAGTCCCAGCAGTCAGCGGGGAAACGATTTTTTTCGTGAAATACGGTGGCTCGTCCGGTGGGTCCCCGCTATCAGGTGGAGGAATAATTATTTTGTGCGTAATAAGGAGGCACTTCCATTGCGGCTACCGTGGACCCAGCCGTCAGTCTCTCCACGTACAGTACTCTTCCGATGGAATCGGTCGTTAACCACATTGACCATGCCGCGCCGAGAGCACCACGGCGGTGGACGACGGCGAGGCCTAGGAAGGGGACGACACGGAGCCGGGGAAGACGCGGCAGTGGATGCCCACACGGAGAGGAGTACGAGGGTTCACTGGTTCGGCTGCGGTGTGAGGCTGCCGTCGCCACAGAATAATAGGGGGAGTGGGTGAGTGTAGGGATGGCCTGGCCAACGATGAGAGTAGTATGGAGGCGGTGAGGCCTCCGCGGCAGCACAGCCGGCCAAGAGAGGCAGGAGCATGCGACACGACCGGCGCTGGTTTGGGCGGCTGGAGCAAGAAGACCAGAGGCTGAAGAAGCACTACGGCCATTGGATGGACATCGTTGACCACGCCGCGCCAAGAGCACCAGGGCGGTGGACGACGGCGAGGCCTACAAAGGGAACGACACGGAGCCGGGGAAGACACGGCAGTGGCTGCCCACGCGGTGGAGAGTACGAGGGTTGACTGGTTTGGCTGCCGTCGCCGGAAAATAACAGGAGGTGTGGGTGAGTAGAGGGATAGACAGGCCACGGATGCGAGTATGATGGGGCCGTGAGGCCTGCCCGGCAGCACAGCCGGCCACGGGAGGCGGGAGCAGGCGGTTCCGACGGCGCTAGTTTGGGCGGCTGGGGCAGGAAGATGAAAGACTGAAGAAGCACGATTGTCGTTAGATTGACATCTAACTGTCTGACGCTGGTAGAGTCGATTGTTGACTAAGTTTCTTTTTTGAGAAACCTTGTGTACGCATGAACTTAGTAGGCCCACAAGTCAGCCTCTAAATCTGTGGGAGACAACATAAAGCCCACTTGCTATTTTTTATAATTTGCAGCCCATTTGCTAATTCTTAAGTAATTTATTACAGCCCATTTTCTGCTCAGGACCACGGTCAAAAAGTTCAACCTTATTTTGCATATTTTGGTGGAGTCCGAACTGTTGTAATCCCGAAATGATAAACATTTTTTAAGAACTTATTGATTTGCCAAAAAAATTGTTTTGTTTTTGTAAGCAAATAAGACGTGGGACAATTGAGTTGGTTTAAGGGAAAACCAGTGGTAAAAAAATCAGTGCTGGGTGGGAAAAAACAACAAAAATAAGGATGTAAATATGAAGAGGGAATTTTATGTGTTTTCAATATAATGATACGTGTATATGAACTAGTAAAACTATAGGTAGAGATTAGAAAACGGATGTAGGACATGCGTTTCAAGAGGAAAATAGAATTGGGATGTGTTTGATTTAGTAAAAAAACTGCCTACCGATGTTGTAAGACAAAATATAACTAACGCTGGCAGGCTAGAGGCTAGTAGATACCTGCTGGATCTTTGTGCCCCATTATCGTCATGGGCTGGGCCTGTTAAAAACAAAACCAACCCTGGGCAGTCTACAGCCCAGTTGAAACTTGCTCGACCTAAAAAAACAATATACGTGCACAACAAATGAGAGAATTCTGCAAGTACAGACTGACAACTGGGATGCAGCAGGGATATTGTTTTTTCATCGTGATAATAAGTGCATGCACTTGTTTCAAAAAAAATGGAGAACTGGCAATTCGAACGACGGGTGCCTATGCTACCCATCAAATAAAAATCAGGTGCCTGAAAATTCGTTTCGAAACAAATGATTCAGCTTAATATCCACGTCGACCCTCGGCATGATGGTTGGAAGCAAATGCAAGTTCATACCAAAAGATCGTTAACAACAATACCAACTTGCGGATGACAAGGTAGTACAAGTACCAATACCAAACTAACTTATAATCTTTTTACTCCTCACCCTAGTGTTCGTCTGCTAGAAAATCTTGCAGAGGACCAGCTCCCGCTCCTTCTCTTGCTCCAGGTCCCCGAGGTGGTACTGGTGCATCACCCAGTTGGTCCTCTGCTGGTCGAAGTTCTAGTTGGTGTGCAGCACCAGAACCTTTTTGCTGCCCGTCTGCCAGCCGTTGACCGTCACCGGCAAGGTATTGTCAGTCTTATGCCACATCGCGTGCATGCCGCACTCCAACAGTATCTTGCGATGCGTCCACATGTCCCCTTTGAACGCCCTGGAATTGCGCTGGAAGAAATGCTTCCTCAGGCCACTCAGTGTGATACTTGCAGTATTGTTGAATACAGGTTTTAGTGTATGTAGTTGGTATTTTCATAACATCTTTGGCATGTTGCAGTCACTTGTTTCACATTTTATTAACTGTAAAATTGTAATTGCTTCACCAGGTCTGCGTCTAAAAAGAAAAATAGAGCTATAAAAAAAGGAATATGTTTGTGCAAGTAGACGGCCGATCGGTGTCTTACCTGGAAGTTTCTCAGGTAGGGTGTAGCATATGCCGTGCTCGCTGTCGATGGTTGGTATGAACAAATCGATGAGAGACTGAGATCTCGCGCTGTCAGCACTCACTTTGGCCTCAAGGTGCTTGATCAGCTCCTGATCCGTGGGATCGAACTTGACGCCAGCCGGCAGCACCGACTAATCCTTCTTCGACTTGCATCAGTAATTCAAGTTATATGGTACTCAATGTATGATCAATCGACTGTTTTAAGTGAATGATGAAAGAATTCGACAGATAAGTGGTACTCCAAATCTGAAGTCCAGAATACCCGAACACGCCGCCGGGATTCTTGTGTCACCTCACGCGCAGTGTGTTGTCACGCCAATTCAATGTGTGGACATGATGAATAATTTGAACGACGTATACTAGTACTGATACTATACTACTTACTAGTCGTATTTAGTGTCACAATTTATACATAGGTTTAACTAACAAGTACGCACTTGAAGCCTAACTTTTATATGAGTGGTCATAAAAATCTAGGAAATGAGAGGAACATATAGCAATGATGTGGTTATAGACATACTATGTATTCTAAATTTGTAACAATGAATAGACAGTCGTATTCATAAGGTAAAGATGAGATGAGATAGAACAATTACACGACGATAGATTCCACCAGTATAGGCAGCCAATCTGTGCGTCGACCGCGTAAACGATGCCATCATGCACTATAGTATCAGACAGAAATGTTGCCTCAACAGGATTGATGATGAGCCATAACCATGTATGGCGACCGGATTCCAGATAGACTAATCCCATGTTATACAAGGCAATGAGCTTGTAATCCATGTAGTCTTCTGATGGTGTGGGCACTTCGCAGATTACAACTTTCAGCAAACAGAGGTCGAGCCAAAAGCTTGACGCGTCTCGTGCGTAGTAGGCAGGAGTGTCTGGCGGGCTGCGAGGCTCGATGGCGGCGGTATCCAATGATGGAAGGGTGATCTCTCGCTGGGTGTAGATATCCACGAGACACCATGGACTACCGGATTGGTGGATGAGGATGATCCAGTTGGCCTTCATGCCCGCCCAGTAGTGGCCGTGCATGAAGGACAGGTGGACGGGTAGTGGTAGCATGTCGAGGGGCACCACGGAAACCTCCGTAGGATCGTCAAGTCGGTGTCTGGGCCACCTGCGAGGATCGGGTATCAGCAAGTAGGGTGTCTTGAAAAGAGCCAACTGGTTGCAGATGAGTAGACGGTACAAAGAAACCGAGCATGCGGCCAGACGGACAGTGCTCCATAGGTCCATACGATTACAGATCTGCTCCAAGAGAACATCGGGGAGGGAATTCCAATCGCGGCTCTGCGTGTCAGTCGGTTCTGCCATTGAGGTTTTCGGTGCCTGCAAGCCAGCGGGGAAGTGCATTCGGGCGGGCGAGCGAAGAAGCTTCTCCTCGTGTGGCCGAGCAGTGAGCGGGGGGATATGGTACGCGCGAGCTACCAATGAAGATGGCGCGGGCGGGCGAGCAGTGAGCGGGGGTAAATGGTAGGCGGCCGACGATGGGGAAGAGAGGAGGAAGAAGAGTGGAAGACGGGGAAGAAAATGCATTAAATCTCAATTCTACTAGTACTACTACCAGGATATACCGTCCTTCGAGTGTAAATAGTTACACCGATGACATGTGGGTCTACCACAAGAGGGCCCATATGTCAGTTAATGGAGGACAGAGGTGCATAGGCATATTTGCGAAAGCATGCTCTACTGGAAAACATGATGGCAGTATTGGGTATGGCTGATTTAGTAACACCAACACGCTGGTTCAGCTTATTAATTACGTGTCCCATCTGCTCCAACGTGTATTGTCACTTCACTGCGAAGACTAGTTGAATAGTTCTCTCTGACTGAGATGGGGAATAATGGATCGTGAAGACTTCCTTTCTATAGTATCCCTATGCCTCTACGCTCACTTCACTCATTTTGCTCCATACCTAGTCACTTGTTGAAATCTATAGAAAGACAAATACTCTGTATTTGGGAACAGAGGGAGGCTTTTACTCTGTATTTGGGAACATAGGGAAATCACCATATGGATGGAACAGAGGAAGCTTGAAATATGAACATGTTAATGGGAGGGAGTAAGCCCCATGCATGCATGCATGCATGCAACATGCAACACTCACACATACACATGGACGCACGCAACACTCACGCACCCATGCGGCACATAGCACACGACGCAACACACACGCTCACGCTCAAGTGCTCAACCTACTCCCTACGTTCGTGAAAGACTGTACATTTAGAGATTTACACATTGACAAGGGCATAATTAACTCCCAAAAGTAGGAGACTTATGTGTCCATGCGACCATTGAGAGAAGAAGATTAAATGAAGGATGTTGCATGCTGTAGTTAAGGATAGACATGTAGCCTATACATAGAGCACAAGTTGGTGCATTAGTCAATCAATATCGATTTAGATTAAAGGCTAAATGCATTGGAAGTGTAGATGTACATCATGTACTACACTCTTTGTTTTATAGCCGATGTACACTCTTTGTTGGAAGACCGAGGGAGTACATGTGCATGCACTCACATACACAGCCACGGCGGTTCGCGCGCAAGGGTTGGACTCGTGTCACGACTGCGTAAAGTTTTGTTTAACTGATTTCTTTGCTCTGCCAACTGACAGGTGGGACCCAGAAACTAGGTGACAATTTAACCAGTCAACAAAGTGCCACGTCGACTATGTGGCCGGTCAGTAGGGTGCAATACGGTGCTCTACGATGAGCTAGTGATCGTATAAGCACCGCAAAACTATATATAGTGACCATAAAGAGCATATTGTTACATACGTTGACCGCCAGTGTATTTTTCTCGTTTCAAATTAAGCCATATTAATTGGAAAGGACGCAATATGGACTACTAGTACTAGTACTACTTTGATGTGTCCCATCAACTCGCCAAACGAGGAGAAGCTTGCTTACTACGCCTCTCCCTCGCCCACGCACGCGGTGGTTCACAGGACAAGGAGAGGGTTTTGACTACATCGCCCTCTCCCTCTCCCTCCCCCTCGCCCTCACCCTCGCGGTCGACGTGCAGCAGTTCAATCGGTGTCAGATTTCCAGAAGCATATTGTACTGTAGTATCATCATTGTTGGACCTTCCGAAGAGGCGAAGAGCCAAGTGCAAGGTTCACACAAGTATGAACTGTTGAACCTCCCGAAGAGGCAAAGAGCCAAGCGCATGGTTTTATAGGAGTTGTCGTCCTAGTAGGAGTGTACTACAACTATAGCGAACGATGCTACTGTATGATGCCGCCACGTCACGTATATCCAAAGTTGTGCCACCTTTTTTCAAAGAGCGTGTTGGAGCCCATGCAACAACCACACAAGTTGCACGTACACATAACACATTTACTAGTAATAAATTCTAAAGGACAAATGCTAGTATGCCACACAAGTTCATGTCCAATTCATGTGATAAATTTTTGCATGACTAGTCTACATATATTCACAGCGCTACCGTTCACAATTACCGTACTCCACTTACACGTTATAGATGGGCTACATGTCCTCCTCCAGGTTCCAGTCCTAGGTGTTCTTCATGGATGGCACGATCCATAGCGGTGGGCAACGGGAATCATTGTCGTAGCTTTTTTAGTCTGGTTCCACACGATGGAGATTCATCCAAGCTGAAGCGGCATAAATCAAGGATAAAGTGTCCCAGCATGTCGTTCATCCGGCGGTGCGCACTGAAAACACAACCATGCTTCATGAATGGCAGGCCTTCCGTGTCGTGCACGGAAGGTGGCATCCGCTTCACAATGGGGTAGTTGTCCCCGATGAAAAGCGAGTACTCTCCAAGAGTGTTCCTCGGCACCCACGTAGCATCATGGGGGTCGAACTCGGCGCCATTCATCTGGTACACGCGGCATCTCAGATCTGGACACATGGTGACGTACATAGTCAAGGTCCATGCATAATAATGTTGTGCTCAAATATGTCGGTCAGTAATACTGTGCAGCAAATAGTACTGCTCCGGTATAGAGGAAGTAAAATAACCGGCTTATTATATATAGCCACTCTTGGCTACATGGATGAGATAGTAAGACATGGAAAAACAAAAATGGTGGCAGCTAGTGGGTTCAAGTCTTCAAGGGCCTAGCTAGCTATACGCGTCCTCCAAGGTAAAAAGTACTCCTACTAGTACTACTAAGTATACTACTAGTACAACAATGAAAGACAAGGCAAGAGGGTTAAAAGAATGGAATACCTGGGTAGATGGTGACGGTCCGATCGTGGTAGATTGTGTGACCATGTTGCACATCAGTGGTACCATGGTTAACGACTGCTAAGATAGTTGATCCCAATATGCCAAAGTCACCTACAAGGTTCCAGGTTAGACCGAATCGCGGATGCAAATGCACATCCAGGATCGGCGATCTTATTTTGATCGGGGGATGACTGGTCCCTGCAAAATAATGGAGTACCGTTAGGGATGCAAATGATGGTTTGTGCATTCCGTTTAATCTCCCATACCATAGGATGGCAACCAGATGAAACAAGTCCCCTGGCTTGTCACCACGAAGATGCGTCCTAGATGGCGCACGGCGTCTTCGAACGTGTAGGGGTACAAATCTGCCGCCGCCAACATGCGCTAGCCTCTGCCGTTACTGCCTCTTGCATTGATGGCAATCCTTATGTCGAACACCACGATGAGATAGTAATTGTCGTAGCCACGTCGCTTTGTTGGCAGGTCCGCAATTGCTATCTTCTTCAATCTCATGTAGGCATCATCATACGTATTCAAGCCCAGCCAGTCCGGAAGGCCGATCCCAATGGTGGAGAAGGGGTCTATCGGAACGGCCGCACTGCTGTGGATGTTGTGCAAAATGATGGTGGTATCCGGCTGGAGGTATGCAAGCCAATCTTCGTTGGCACTGACCCAGACCTATATATAAGACGGTGGGCAGCGGAGAAATTATGGGATGGAAATGGAATAACTAAGTACTAGATGATCAAACTCCATTACTGACCTGCTCATCGGACAAAATCCGACTACCTCTCAACATCGGCAACTCTAGCGGAGTCAATGTGCAACCATGGCCAGGGAGCGATGGACTGTTCGAAGGATTGTCCCATAGAAGAACCTTCTCCTCGAGGATGCATGGAAGACCAACAAGCATGGCCTTTTCCCAAGCCTATTTAAGCAGTGTCTTGAAAAAGTTGGTGCAGGAAGCACCGAGTCTTGCGGCGGTGAGGACGTCGGAGCGGCGTGCGATTTCTCCCAGAGGATCGTCGTCCAAGGTCTCCCAGCCCCGACGAGGAGGAGAACCGCCTGGCAAATCCATGGGAGCAGGGACGAACTGCCATCTCTTCGGGGGGAGGGGAACTGGCGAGGAGGCGATAAGCGCGTAGTAACCGCAGGGCCTCGTCCCTTCCAACTGTAGATCGTTCCTCAGCGAAGGGGTGAGGCTATTATTTACTACTAGTACTAGCATTATGGAACATTGTGGGATTCCATTATACTTTAAATAATTGCACTAGTAAGAATTTTTTGGCACTAGGTAGTAGTTTTTGGCGTGGATTAAGAAATTTTGGGTATGTTTTTGCCATTTTTTGTACACGCCAACTAGTGTCAAAAGACGTCTTACATTATGTGACGGAGGAGTACGTACACGTACTGTAGCAGTACTAGTACTACTTTTTCTCAACTAGTAGTGCGATGTACTGTACTTCTAGTCTAGTCTAGTATAGTGCACCAGTTTTGAACTCTTGAATCTCAGGGCCAAGGAGCTATAGTTGGAAGTGGAGGGTATTATTGTTCTCTAGAAGCATCGCTGTACTATCAATGCAGGGAAAGTACACCTACGTAGTGGCCTAGTGGGTACTCTCGGTGCTCTATTCAGTCGCTCCTCTCACGTAGCTGGCCTACTCAGCCGCTCCTCTCACGCACACACTAGCAGCCTGTTTATCAGCGACGGTTACTGCGGGGGCAGAACATTTGAGTTATTTGATACAGCGAGACTAGGCTTTTCGCTTCCATTTGTGGAGGTGTAATGGATCTCGTCGAACTTTGTTAGTAGTTCCTTCTTTATGAATGAGATGAAGCAAAGCTTTTGCCTCCGTTTAAAAAAACACGTCAAGAGGAATTTATTTTATAGTAGAGCCGATAATGGAGTGAAGTCCATGCGTGCAACGCCACAAGCTACAGAGTAGTAGCAGAGCACTTTACGTACAGATCCATATTGCACAGTTCCCAATGCCCCGCCAGGCTTTTCCGGCTCCTTGGGCTTAATTGGGAGGTGCTAGTTTAAATATGCTACTAGCTGATGAGGAAGCTGCAAGCGAGGTGCAGCTAGGGCGAGCAGACGAGCCAAGGGATGTTGGGAAGGAAAAGCCGTTCACGTGGCTAGGCTATGTAGTGCACCCAGATTGTGGGGCCGCACGTCCGTTTGACTTCAAAACTCAAACTACCCGTGTAAAATATTGGCTCGCAGCAAAGTGTAGTACTATTTTAAAAAAAGGTCGTCGTGTGTTTGGCTGGGATTGAACCCACAAAACAAGGTATACACTCTCGCGACCACTAGTAGTACTCGTTGGAGTACAACGCAAGCTAGAATCGCCTTTTGTCGCTAGTAGTACGTACATTGTTCCTTACAAGAAACCCTTAATAATGCAAGAAACCACTAAAATGCCAAGAAACTACTACCACTTGCATATGTGGCAGACTTAAGATAAGACTACCTTATCAATCATTGTACATGCTCTTACCAACCAGCCCTACCAAGAAACAACTACTCTACAAAGTGTCGTTATAGGCACGTTTCAACCCATGGCCCTGTTTGGATACATTTGTTGTCAATCTAACCCTGCCATCCAAACACCACTTTGGTTAGAGTTAGTTCAGGGTTAGAATCTAACTCTAACCTCTGACAGGGCCCATGTCACCCATTAAGTCAATGCCTTCTATTCGACCGGGCGTTATGACTTGTGGGACCTACATGTCAGTCTGCACAAAAATCCCTGAGTGACCTCCTACCTCCAGCCCGTCCACCTAGTCATCCTCGGCCATGGGACGCAGCTACCGCCGCTGGCAGAAGGCGAGGTCAAAACCGTCGGCGATGCGGAGCCCATGTTGCGGCAGCCCGGATGCCAACCCCATCCGGTGCTCGAGGCCGCTAGCTAGCCAAGATAGCTCCGTCCAGCTGCTTGTCTGCAAGGTTTGCTAGCTAGATTGGCACGGCAACGCGGCGGCTTGCTCGCGCACGCCGCGCTAAGGCCAGCCATCTGGCTCGAGCGAAGGCCAGCGTGGCGGCTTGCTCGCTCGTGAGTCACGCTCGGGCCGGCCTGCCAACCCATGCGGAGGCCAGCGCGGCGTCCGACCCGTCCAGCGGAGCGGCGGCCAACTCGCTCATCACCGGCGCCACCGACGAATACGCATCAGTGCTGTTAGAAGTAATGTTCAGGAAAAATAATGATTTGAGGGGGAATAACATGATAGAAGGTCAGATGTGGGTCCATCGTGTCAACGGTCAAACAAAATGTGTTGGTTTAAGATGCCTCGTCAGCACGGACGTGTGGGCCAACCCTGTCATAAATGGGTTTAAACGAACCTAATCGGTAGGAGTACTAGGTAGTAGTTTTTGTGTGGGTTAAGAAATTTTGGGTATGTTTTTGCTATTTTCTGTACAATAGATTCTTCCTAGGGCTGATTGAAAGTGGTAGTTTTTTGTTAAATACTCTACATATTGTAAGTAGGAGTGAAAGTTAAGCTTTGGAAGCCAATAAGCAAGGCTAGTTACATAGTGCATATGTGTACATGATTGAAAGTAAATATCAACCATGAGTGACTAATATCTTGATGGAAAACTCAAAACTATGGAATACTAGGAAAAAATGCATGGTTGGAAATACTAGCAATGTTCATGTGCATTGCAACGAATCATAATTAGAATAATACTTATTCACAAACTTGATACAAAACACTCTAATTTTGATATACATATGTCACTAGAGATATATTATGTTTCAATTGGGATATATTCCTTGGGCTATTTTGGTGAGGTCAGGGAGGGATGTGGTTGGTTTTCAGATACTAATTATGGGTTTTTCTAAAAATTGGTAGACAAGTGGGATGTTGGTGAGAAAAGGCAACAACTTACCTCACAGTTGTTAGATGTAGATCTAATGGTCAGAAAGACGGATGGCAGACACACCATCATCACCAACTTAGTCTTGTTAGGAGTACTAGCAAGATCCGTGCATTGCACAGAACATCAAGATGCATTTTTTATAAAACACTTGTTGTGATTGACCCTTGCGGGAGTAATCCCATGTGTAAAAACTAATGATATCTCGAGAAATATGAGATAAGGTGAAGAGAAGTGGGGTGTGGTGGTGATTGGTGGTCGGACTGAGCGGAGGCATGGGGATTGACGACGCCGGCAGCGGCCACCAGGCCAGTTTGTTCCAGAGGCTTCCTTTCTTAATTGCTCAACAATGAGGTTTGTTGGAGATAACGATGAATGAGGGAAGGCCTTGTCTGAAAATGTGGAGAGGGGTGCGGGTATCTTTTAGTTTAATTTCCATCCGTCAGATATAGATCGGACGGTCTATATTGCAAGATGGCACACGTACCATCATCACCAACTCGGTTTTTTTATAAGAGAGGAAATATAAGTATGGAGATACAAACATATTATCGATACTTGCTTCTGTAAACTAGCATCTACATTCTATTCACCGCCTCAGCATGTGGGGCCTTAGCACAATGACTTCTCGATTGTGTAAAACAAAGATTTTCCTGCCGTCGATAAGGAGGGGGTGACGGTGGCGCACTTTTTGGCTTTCTCTAGTCCTAGTAGTCATACTAGGTGGTCTAAGCACGTGTAGATTTATTCTTTTTCGCGTCTCGTATTCCCCGTACTGCCACGACTATTGATGAATAGACGGTAAGTTATTCACGGGAAACCCTTGTTGAGCGTGTTTGCGAGAGGGAGAGAGACAGTGTGCATGTGTGATATGTTAGAGACTGAGGCAATGATAACAGATTCTTTGTGTCTATGTGTGTGGAGGATAGAGAGAGACATGTACATGGGGCTTTGTGTTGTGTAACATGGAGACACATATACATAATTAGAGAGTGAGTGTGTGAGATACACATGCGGACATGGGGAGAGATGAGGATCCAGATAAATGGGTGTTTGTGCGTGTTTGTGTGTGTTTGTGCACGCGTTTGTGTGTGAGAGGGAGTGTGTGTATGTGGAGTAGAGAGACCACTGATGATGTAAACCAAGTATAAGGGAAGGGGGAATGGTGTGACATGTGTAGTAGCAGGATAGCACGGGTGCGGGCGGGGGGAGCAGACTATTTCGAAGAGACATCGAGTGTGTGTGGGAGAGGGGTGTGAGAGCGCGCGTGCGCGCGTGCGAGAGAGAGAGAGAGAGAGAGAGAGAGAGAGAGAGAGAGAGAGAGAGAGCTGTGACGCACGGATAATTAAGCTACAGTAATCCCCCGCTAATGGTGCCATGTCATCACATTACTGTTGCTGATCCTCACTTTATCCAAATCCCTATTCAAATTCAAATTTAAGTCCAAAATTCAAATTTCTCAAACATGCAAAAAAAATGTTCAAAGTGTGGCAATTAATCCCTCGATATTTGTCATGTTGGTACCAACCTCTTTTGAATTCTCAAAATGCCCCCGGGAGTTAATTTTTGGTCCAGCAGTAAATTAAATGACATTTGCAAAATAAATAATTATTTATTTAACTCCAATTGCCTCCAAACTTTATGTGCCACTCCAAAATATTGCGCTGGAATATTGTGCCAAATTTCTAGCTCAACTAAATTCATTTGCTATGGAAACTAAATAGGAAACAGTAACTAAAATTTGAAAACAGATTTAAAAATGTAAAAAGGAAAAAGTCCCCCTCCCTGCTGGGCCTCGACCCAGATGGCCAACTGGCCCAACAGGCCGCCAGGCCGGCCCACCCCCTGCCTACACCTAACCCCGCCCCCCGAACCCTAATCTCTCTCGATCCCCACTCACCCCCACTCCCCCTCGTTTCCCACTCCCTCCCCACGTTCTGGATCGGGGGCACTCGCCCCTCGACCCCGACGCCCGCGTCGACCGCCACTCGCCGGACTGCCCGCTGCCGCTCGGAACCCCCCCTCGCCAGACCACCTCCCCGCTGCTACCTCTTGAGCTTGCGTTGGTTTTCCTTGAAGAGGAAAGGGTGATGCAGCACAGTAGCATAAGTATTTCCCTCAGTTTTTGAGAACCAAGGTATCAATCCAGTAGGAGGCTCCTCACAAGTCCCACGAACCTACACAAACAAACAAAGAACTCGCAACCAACGTGATAAAGGGGTTGACAATCCCTTCACGGCCACTTGCGAAAGTGAGATCTGATAGAGATAGTATGATAAGATAAATATATTTTTGGTATTTTATAATATAGATGCAAAAGGTAAAGATGCAAATAAAAGTAGATTGAAAGCTTATATGATAAAAGATATACCCGAGGGCCATAGGTTTCACTAGAGGCTTCTCTCAACATAGCATAAGTATTACGGTGGGTGAACAAATTACTGTCGAGCAATTGATAGAAAAGCGAATAATTATGAGATTATCTAGGCATGATCATGTATATAGGCATCACGTCCGTGACAAGTAGACCAACTCCTGTCTGCATATACTACTATTACTCCACACATCGACCGCTATCCAGCATGCATCTAGAGTTTTAAGTTTATAAGAACAGAGTAACGCATTAAGAAAGATGACATGATGTAGAGGGATAAACTCAAGCAATATGATATAAACCCCATCTTTTTATCCTCGATGCCAACAATACAATACGTGCCTTGCAACCCTTTCTATCACTGGCTAAGGACACCGCAAGATTGAACCCAAAGCTAAGCACTTCTCCCATGGCAAGAATAATCAATCTAGTAGGCCAAACCAAACTGATAATTCGAAGATATTTGCAAAGATAACTCAATCATACATAAAAGAATTCAGAGAATATTTAGATATTTCTCATATATAAACTTGATCATAAACCCACAATTCATCGAATCTCGACAAACACACTGCAAAAAGAGTTTACATCGAATCGATCTCCACAAGAGAGGGGGAGAACATTGTATTGAGATGCAAAAAGACAGAAGAAGCCATCTAGATAATAACTATGGACCCGAAGGTCTGTGGTAAACTACTCACAACTCATCGGAAGGGCTATGGTGTTGATGTAGAAGCCCTCCATGGTGGATTCCCCCTCCGGCGGAACGTCAACGACGGCTCCAAGATGGGATCTCGCATATACAGAAGGTTATGATGGCGGAAATATTTCTTCGGTGGCTCCCTGGATGTTTTCAGGGTACGTAGGTATATATAGGAGGAAGAAGTACGTCGGTGGCCACTCGAGGGGCCCAGGAGACAGGGGGCGCACCCTCCTATCTCCTGGATGCCTCGATTGCTTTTTGACTTTCACTCCAAGTTCTTTGGATCACGTTCATTCCAAAAATCACGCTCCCGAAGGTTTCATTCCGTTTGGACTCCATTTGATATTCCTTTTCTTCGAAAAACTGAAATAGGCAAAAAAAACAGCAATACGGGCTTGGCCTCCGGTTAGTAGGTTAGTCCCAAAAATGATATGAATGTGTAAAATAAAGCCCATAAACATCCAAAACAGGTAATATAATAGCATGGAACAATCAAAAATTATAGATATGTTGGAGACATATCAAGCATCCCCAAGCTTAATTCATGCTTGTCCACGAGTAGGTAAATGATAAAAATAGAATTTTTGATGTGGAATGCTACCTAGCATAATTCTCAATGTAATTTTCTTTATTGTGGCATGAATGTTCAGATCCAAATGATTCAAGATAAAAGCTTATAAAACATAAAAATAATAATACTTCAAAGCATACTAACAAATAATCATGTCCTATCAAAATAGCATAGCCAAAGAAAGGTTATCCCTACAGAATCATATAGTTAGGCCATGCTTCATTTTCATTACACAAAATACTCCCATCATGTACAACCCCGATGACGAGCTGAGCAATTGGTTCATACTTTTTAACGCGCTTCAGCTTTTTCAACTCTTACGCAATACATGAGCGCAAGCCATGGACATAGCACTATGGTGGTATATGGTGGTGGTTGTAAGGACAAAAAGGGAGAAGATAGTCTCACATCAACTAGGCGTATCAACGGGCTATGGAGATGCCCATTAATAGATATCAATGTGAGTGAGTAGGGATTGCGATGCAACAAATGCACTAGAGCTATAAATGTATGAAAGCTCAACAAAAGAAACTAAGTGGGTGTGCATCCAACTTGCTTGCTCACGAAGACCTAGGGCATTTTGAGGAAGCCCATCATTGGAATATACAATCCAAGTTCTATAATGAAAAATTCCCACTAGTATATGAAAGTGACAACATAGGAGACTCTCTATCATGAAGATCATGGTGCTATTTTGAAGCACAAGTGTGGAAAATATATAGTAGCAATTGTCCATTCTTGCTTTTTCTCTCATTTTATTTTTTGTCTTTTTCTCTTTTTTTTCTTTTTGGTGGGCTTCTTTGGCCTCTCTTTTTTCATGGGCTTCTTTGGCCTATTTTATTTTTATAAAGTCCGAAGTCTCATCCTGACTTGTGGGGGAATCATAGTCTTCATCATCCTTTCCTCACTTGGACAATGCTCTAATAATGAAGATCATCACACTTTTATTGATTTACAACTCAAAGCTAGAACAAGATATGACTCTATATGAATGCCTCCGGCGGTGTACCGGGATATGCAATGAATCAAGAGCGACATGTATGAAAATTGTGAAGGTGGCTTTGACACAAATACGATGTCAACTACATGATCATGCAAAGAGCAATATGACAATGATGGAGCGTGTCATAATAAACGGAACGGTGGAAAGTTGCATGGCAAGATATCTCGGAATGGCTATGGAAATGCCATAATAGGTAGGTATGGTGGCTGTTTTGAGGAAGGTAAATAATGGGTGCCTTCTACCAGCGAAAGTTGCACGGTATAATAGAAGCTAGCTAAATGGAAGGATGAGTGTGCGTATATCCATGGACTCACATTAGCCATAAATAACTCATATACTTATTGCGAAAGTCTACTTAGCCCTCGAAGCGAAGTACTACTACGCATGCTGTCGTGGAATTAACACGTCAGATGTCCTTAGTGTCAGGACTTAGTTGCGAGGCCAACGCATCTATGTGGTAGCTTGAGAGGGGTTGATCGGGACGAGAGATGGAACACGCAAGACAAGGACTTAGACAGCTTCGGGCCCCGGGAAACATCATCAGGTAATAACCCTACATGCTGTTTGTGGCTAGGTCTCATTATGATCATGAGAGAGTCGCCATAAGCCGGCTCCCCCTTTGTGTCTAGCTCTAGATATTGTTTCTTGTCCCCTCTTTTGGGAGCCCTGCCCTCCTTATATAAGTTAGAGTGGCGGGTTACATGTGGAGTCCTAGGAGGACTAGCCTATCTTGTACTACAAGCCGGATACAAGTCCGGGTCTTGATTCCTTGTAAGTGAGATACTCCTTACGCCTTTCCTCTTAAACCGGCCTATCATAACGTAAGCCGGCCTTCTGGGCCTTGAGCCTCCTGGGCCCCCGGGTCTTGTCGCTCCTCTGATCCGCTTGCCAGGTCACCCATAAGTTGCCAGGATCGGGCGGGTCACTTAGTGTGTCGTCTAGTCAGAGCGGGTCATTAGTGAGTCGCCAAGTCCGGCCGGGTTATACCTTGCGGCCGGGTTACACCGCGGGGTATATCCCCGACATTAGCCCCCAAGTTTAGCTTGGATTTATCCATGGTAAACTTATGCTGCAAAATAAATACAAGAACAAATTTGACAGGTTGTGCTCCGGGTTAAGAATTCTTGTAAACCGGCACCTGAACATCCTTAAGTCCTTGTCATTTCCTTTTTCTAGAAAATCCGGGTCAATAGACCAGCTTCACAATCAATTTGCTTGCAAAAAAAATATTGTAAACAAATAATCCATCTGAGTCGGCTTCCAAACACCGGCTTAAAATTATAGGTCTTAAAATACTCATCTGATTTCAACCGGCTTAAAGGTATAGATCTTGCCGAGTTATAATTTCCAAAATCTCCGGGTTATAAAAAAACTGATAATTCCTGGTCATGATTGTTTCCAACACCGGTTCATGATTGTTGCCAATGCCGGTTCATGATTATTGATGACGCCGGGTCAATCTGGTTTGCTCAAAACTGAAAATTGGAAGATATTTCTCCCTTATATCCATATTACCTGTAGCCCCCAAGTGCCGGGTTGTCATGCTTGCGGCAACCTGGGACTTGTAATTGCCTTATGCTCATAAAACTTAAACCAGTGTAGCCCCCAAGGGCCGGGTCATTATGCAATAATGAGCAGGGACTTTGTAAATATTATCATGTAAACTTGAACAGCAATGTGTAGCCCCCAAGGGCCGGCTTAGTAAGATAATACTAAGCTGGGACTTTATAGATACTTTATTGATAATAACATCATATGATGTAATCTCCACCACGGGGCTTGAACCACGTCCACAAGGTTAAGAGCTTTGTGCTTTACCAACTGAGCAATGGATCCTTCAATATAATGGATTTAAAACTTATGTACCTTGAACTATTGACAGGAGCAATTGGTAGCCCCCAAGGGCCGGCTCATTACGATGTGATGAGTCGGGTCTCAATTTGAATAATGTAGCCCCCAAGTGCCGGGTCATAAGGCTGCAGCGACTCGGGACTATTCCTTCCATTGTAGAATAAATCATATCCTTTGATAAAATAATAGCCATTGCGCTAAAGCGACTTGGAAAACCTCAATAATACTGGTTATTGATAATCACAATAGAAATCCAGCCATGTTGGCTATTCAAGATTTGAATAATATAATCTCATCGGTTGACAAGTAAATCCGGAGTTTAAATACATGGCGGCTCTTGGCCGATGACGACTTAATGTGCATTCATTGTAAGCCGGATTTTTTGTAACCCGGTGGCCTATAGCCCTTGAGAAAATCAATAATTGATAACCCTTTTGAGACACCAATTTCAATGATGAACTTGGACTGAAGCATTTATATAAGTCATAATTCTGCAAATCCTGCACAGAGTTTAAACAACATATGCCCTGGCGACTTAACATCAAGAGCCAAGGCAGGTAACCACCCAAATGTAGTCTTATCCTGCACACAAAAAGATTACAAGATCCCTATGATCCTTTGAATGATACCGCCTGTTTATGTGACCCGGACAGTGAAATTGACTCTGTAAGAGCCGGCACATATGATATTTGTGACAACTCAAAAATTTGCGATTGTATAAAAATAGATAAAAAATTTGAGGCTTCTGATTCGAATACGATCAGTAAACCATCCCAAAGGGGTTAAGCTAAGATTCGAATACGATCATATAGCCCATTCTGTGTCGATCAAAGTGGGTATCGACAGCTATGTTCTCTTTGGTTCAAATATGACCTATGTTTGAACAGGAAAACCCCCAAATGACCACTGTAATATTGAATTTGTACTGCCGGGTTATATGACCTGTGTAATAAGGGTGATAACCCAATCCTTAGAAGCCAATGCTTCCATATAAATGATGGTTGTCATAAGCTGGCGACTTATAGTCAAAAGTCAAGCCGGTTAATCATAAAACACTTATATACAGTTGAGATATACTCCCCAAAAGGTCTCAAGTTAAGTAATTGTGGCTACAATAAACTTTAACAGAAATAGAATAAAACTTTTTGAGGCTTCTGATTCGGATACGATCAGTAAACCGTCCCAAAGGGGTTAAGCTAAGATTCGAATACGATCATTTAGACCCTAGTGGCTTGGCGATGATCAAGTGGGTATCGACAGCTATGTTCTCTTTGGTTCGAATACGACCTATGTTTGAACAGGAAGCCCCCAAGTGACCATAAGACTTGTTTAACGATGCTGATTCGAATACGATCCACGTCGATTCCCAAAGGGGTTGAGCTATGATTCGGATACGATCAAGAAGCCCCCAAGTAGGTTCAGCAGTTTGCTAATCAAAAGGGTATCGATAGCTATGTTCTCTTTGGTTCGAATACGACCTATGTTTGAACAGGAAGCCCCCAAATGACCGTATAAATTTTCGACATTGCGCCGATCAAGAGGGAACTGATGGTTATTCCCGATGAGCAGGAAGCCCCCAAGTGACCATAATAAGATAAGTCGTAAAGCAGGATACCCATGTTTTGAACCGGAATTTCTTAAACCGGATATTGAGATCCTCAAAGCTTTGTAAGGGACAAATTTACCTTGATCCGGATGTTGAACCGGTTTTGAGAGCTTCAAAGCTTTGCGGGAGAGAGATGTCTCTTGAACCGGATTTTAAACCGGAATTTTTCATAAATATGGTAGTGTCCTCTGGAACCGGGTTATCATCCCCCCCATGACCCGGAGTTCCCGAGTCACTGTAGCCCCCGAGTTTTAAGACTACTCGAGGAGTTGGCTTGAGACTCTCCATATTTGGCCGTGATATAACCCGGTATGAGTCATTCAACATCTCAGTAACATAACTTGTCCTGCACTGGAGAACTTGCAAGCCAGAGTAATTGCTCTTTTAAAGAAAGCAATATATAATATAAAATATACTGGATGGATTTCACCTGATGTGTTGAGCCGGAATTAATCCGTCGCAGACTTGATGATCACTGCGGTAAAGCTAAAATCAATGACGGGTGAGTCGGCCACGGGAGCAGACAGATGAGTCGGCCGCAGTGTTGTAAGCCGGTGCAGACGAGCAAGTTGTCCTCCTTGTTGTAAACCGGCATGGTCATAAAAGACGGCCAGTGTGTTGTAAACCGGCGCGGTCGCGAGAGACGGCCACAGCATTGTAAGCCGGCGTGATCGTGAGAGACGACCATGGCGTTGTAAGCCGGTGCGGGAGTCCGTTGAGTAACGACGACCACCTGCGCCAAAAGATGTTGGGTGTCTCCACCTCCGTGGTATAATATCAATTTTTATCATAAATAATTTGCCCTGTATAAACAATATTGCAGACCAAGGCAAAGATAAACTTGTTCTTTGACAAAAACAACATGTGATAATAAAAACAAACTTGGATGGATATCACCATATGTATCAGGCTAGTAGTTATCCACCGCGGAGTTGATGATCACCGCGGTGAAGCTGAAATTAATCACGAGTGAACCGGCCGTGGCGTCGTAAGCCGGCGTGGTCGGGCGAGTCAATCGCGGGAGCAGTAAGTCACTCAGACGTCGAATCGGCCACGAGGGTGGACGAGTAAGTCGCCCGTCACATTGTAAGCCGGCACACACGCGTGAATCGGCTGGCGCGTTGATGTAGATCGGACCGCAAGGGCGGCGGCTTGCACCCACCAGTCGAACAGTAAGCGGTCGCCGATGCCGTTGCATGATTATGCTACCGCACACTCCATGAATATGGCATTACACCATCTTTATGATGAATCATTGTCCAGCACATAAAGGTGTACATACCAAAGTGATTGTTTTTTGACAAAAAACAGTATGCGCTAATAAAATAATCTTAGATGGATATCACCTGATATGTTAGGCTGGAAATCATCCACCATGGAGTTGATGACATATTATGGTGAAACTGAAATCACTCGCGGGTGAACCGGCCGCAGTTTGTATAAACTGGTGCATCCGGTGAAGGTCGCACCGGCGTTGTAAGCCGGCGCGGACAAAAGAGTCGGCCGCAGCGGTGGAAGCGGCAAGGACGCGGGCGAGTCGGCCGCGGTGTTGGAAACGGCAAGGACGCGAGTGAGTCGGACACGGGCGCGGACGATGAATCTCTTGCGTGTGTTAATGTAGCAAGGGCGACGACTTGATCACACATCCGTCCAGAACACGGCACAAACATGCTAGCGCAAAAACAATATTGGCGCACGCTCTTTTGTGACACCTTTGTAATAAATAATGGTCCTGCGGAAAAATACCATAGACCAGTGTAATTGTTCTTTGATGTAAACAATATGTTTAATAAAATAAACTTAAACGGTTAGATATCACCTGATGTATTTGAACAACAGAAGGCCGGCCGACCCGAAGCGGCTCAGCATGACAGGCGAACGCGATGGTCAGCCCGGGGTCAACAACAGCGGGAGTAGGCAGCGAGCCGGCGAGCAGCTGGAGGCTCTGGCTTGTTGTCGTAACAGATGGCAATCGCTGGCGGCCGGCGGCTTGCAGGCCGTGGCTGTGGAGGCAGCGCAGGGTTGGTTTTGACCCGGAGACTGCGCGACGAGGCCGGCTTGGGTCGGTTTAGCAGTGGTCGGGGCGGCGCGCATGATGAGGGCAGTCCGGGTGGCTCAAGGATGCTGAAGGCGGCTTAAGGCACGGGCGTTGACCTGGTAGCGGTAGGTGGCTCGCCCTGCTAACGGAGTTGAGGACGAGGCGAAGACAAGTCCGTGGCTTGATCCACTTCCCCTCGTGACCTGAGTTTTCTTCATTGCTTGAATAAATACTCCTTGGAACTATCACTTGAGTTCTTTGCGTAGGGACAAATCCATGTGGGATTTCTTGAATTCCGTGCATGGAGCCATCTGCCGCTTAGAAAACATAGATGCTGCTTGCAATCTGACTGCTATCATACACACGCAGATGCTCCGCGGCAGCGCATACAACGTCCCCTTTCTTTTTCTCTTGCTTTGATTAACAAACAGATGGCTTCATGTGACACAATAGCTAGCACTTTAATATCACTTACAACCACGTAGCAGACCGTCTTTTGGATTCCTTCAAACAAGTAGTAGCAACAGTGATCTATCAAATCCCCTGGTCAGTTGATGTCGCCTTTAAAGCTGTAACCAGTGAAAGTTGTATGGCAGCATAATTGGATAGGTCTTGAACTTCGTGTTATGGGAAAACAGTAGGATTCGGCGACCCGGACAAACTACCTGGTCGCACGCAGGAAACACCACGACAGAGAATCGGACTCGACGGACCGCTTTAGCGATACATGCGGTGACGCACGTAATCCCAATCTTCTCAATATAAAATTTCATCGATAAAAACCTTCTTCTCGCCCATGAGTTGTAGCAGATGAACGATGACCTTGATAAGTCGCCCAAAGCAGCCATCAAAATTTCGGTCTCAGTCTTGGCGGCTCTCCATGGTGTGTGCAGTGGCCGCTTAGCACGCAACCCTAAAAACCTCATAATCTTAATTTCACGCTCGCTATTCCGATTGCTTGTCAACGACTCAGATCTTTCTGAAACCTTTCTTTATCTGGAACATTATGAACTTCTTGATCCCTAGAAAAAGATCCCTCCAAGAACTCATCACTACCGTGCGCAGGCCCCATGGTGGGCGCCAACTGTCGTGGAATTAACACGTCAGATGTCCTTAGTGTTAGGACTTAGTCGCGAGGCCAACGCATCTATGTGGTAGCTTGAGAGGGGTTGATCGGGACGAGAGACGCAACACGCAAGACAAGGATTTAGACAGCTTCGGGCCCCGGGAAACATCATCCGGTAATAACCCTACATGCTATTTGTGGCTAGGTCTCATTATGATCATGAGAGAGTCGCCATAAGCCGGCTCCCCCTTTGTGTCTAGCTCTAGATATTGTTTCTTGTCCCCTCTTTTGGGAGCCCTGCCCCTCCTTATATAAGTTAGAGGGGCGGGTTACATGTGGAGTCCTAGTAGGACTAGCCTATCTTGTACTACAAGCCGGATACAAGTCCGGGTCTTGATTCCTTGTAAGTGAGATACTCCTTACGCCTTTCCTCTTAAGCCGGCCTGTCATAATGTAAGCCGGCCTTCTGGGCCTTGAGCCTCCTAGGCCCCCGGGTCTTGTCGCTCCTCTGATCCGCTTGCCAGGTCACCCATAAGTTTCCAGGATCGGGCGGGTCACTTAGTGTGTCGTCCAGTCAAAGCGGGTCATTAGTGAGTTGCCAAGTCCGGCCGGGTTATACCTCCCGGCCGGGTTACACCGCGGGGTATATCCCCGACACATGCCCCTAGAGGGATAGATTGGTAGGAAAAGACCATCGCTCGTCCCCGACTGCCACTCATAAGGAAGACACTCAAAAGAGCACCTCATGCAACAAATTTGTCACGCAACTTTTACCATATGTGCATGCTACGGGACTTGCCAACTTCAACACAAGTATTTCTCAATTTCATAATTACTCACTAGCATGACTCTAACATTACTACCTTTATATCTCAAAACAATTATCAAGCATCAAATTGATCCTAGTGTTTAATGCACTTTCTTGGATGCTCATCATTTTAGGGCCAAATTCATAGCCATAGCAAATACCATGTTGTTCTAAGAGACTCTCAAAATAATATAAGTGAAGCATGAGAGACTAGAACTTTCTATAAAATTAAGCCACCGCCGTGCTCTAAAAGATCTAAGTGAAGCACTAGAGCAAAAACTATCTAGCTCAAAAGATATAAGTGAAGCACATAGCATATTCTAATAAATTCTAATCAAGTGAGCTTCTCCCAAAAGGTGTGTACAGCAAGGATGATTATGGTAAACTAAAAAGCAAAGACTAATATAATACACGACGCTCCAAGCAAAACACATATCATGTGGCGAATAAAAATATAGCTCCAAGTAAAGTTACCAATAAACGAAGACGAAAGAGGGGATGCCTTCCGGGGGCATCCCCAAGCTTAGGCTTTTGGATATTGTTGAATATTTTGGGGTGCCTTGGTCATCCCCAGGCTTAGGCTTTTGCCACTCCTTATTCCATAGTCCATCAAAGCTTTACCCAAAACTTGAAAACTTCACAACACAAAACTCAACAGGAAATCTCATAAGCTCCATTCGTGAAAGAAAACAAAACCACCACATAAGGTACTGTAATGAACTCATTCTTTATTTATATTGGTGTTAAACCTACTGTATTCCAAGTTCTCTATGGTTCATACCACTTAATACTAGCCATAGATGCATCAAAATAAGCAAACAACACACGAAAAACAGAATCTGTCAAAAACAGAACAGCCTGTAGCAATCTGTAACTAACGCAACCTTCTGGAACTCTAAAACTCCTACCAAAATAGGACGTCCTGGACAATTTGTTTATTGATCAGCAGCAAAAATAATCAAGGCAAAATCACGTTCCTGTGATTTATTGAATTTTTTCTCGTGAGTGCAAAGTTTCTGTTTTTCAGCAGAATCAAATCAACTATCATCATAGGTTATCCTATAGGTTCTACTTGGCACAAACATAAAAACACATCTAAACAGAAGGTAGATGCAAAATTTATTCCTAAACAGAAACAAAAACAAAAAACACAAAGAAAATTGGGTTGCCTCCCAACTAGCGCTATCGTTTAACGCCCGTAGCTAGGCATAAAAGCGAAGATAGATTTAAGTAGTGCCATCTTTGGCACTTGATTCATTAATAGAGCACTTGTAATCTTTAGAGGTTTCTCCCTTTTTAGCAATGATTAAACCTTTAGGCAAAAATTCAAGAAATTCATTTGTAGCAAAAAGTTCCTTAATGATAGAGGGACAATTGGTATGAACACTTATGGATTTGAGATCCGCATCTCCCTTACTAGAAGATTCACCCTTATTTTTAGGAACATAAATAAACTTGGAAGTTTTGGTAGGGGGTTTTGGAGTGTTTTTCATGGAAGAAAACGCGGAACCTAAGTTAGTAGTGATATCCTCAAGTTTATCGATTCTTGCAGAATCTAGATCTATTTTTTCATTAACTATAGGTTCTTTTTCTTTAAGATTTTTCAAAGTAACTCCAACCCTAGATCCATATTGGGTAATGTGATTATGAATCTTTTTATCCAAATTTTCAATCAACTCAATAGTGGCAACTTTATTTTCAATAATTTCAAGACGTTGCATAACATGTTCCAAAGTTAAAACAGTTACATTAACCAAAAGAGGTGGTGGGCCAAACAAATCTAACATAGCATTATAAGTATCAAACGTGTGGCTATTCAAGAAATCCCCTCCGGTAACGGTATCAAGAACGCATCTATTCCAAGGGGTAATGCCTACATAAAAATTGCGTAGGAGAACGGAAGTAGAAAGCTTCCTAGTAGATCTATTTTGAGCATTGCAAATTCTATGCCAAGCATCTTTTATATTTTCTCCTTGTCTTTGTTTGAAGTGAAGAACTTCAAAGTCAGGAGACAAAGGGATAAAAACAGAACTAGCCATAACGACAAGGTAAACGAAAGAGAGAGGAAGAAGAAGGCAAGCAGAAAAGAGAGGAGATTGGGAAAGAGAGGGCGAATAAAACGACAAGGGTGAAGTGGGGGAGAGGAAAACGAGAGGCAAATGGCAAATAATGTAAATGCGAGGGAGATGAGTTTGTGATGGGTACTTGGTATGTCTTGACTTGAGTGAAGACCTCCCCAGCAACGGCGCCAGAAATCCCTCTTGCTACATCTTGAGCTTGCATTGGTTTTCCTTGAAGAGGAAAGGATGATGCAGCACAGTAGTGTAAGTATTTCCCTCAATTTTTGAAAACCAAGGTATCAATCCAGTAGGAGGCTCCTCACAAGTCCCACGAACCTACACAAACAAACAAAGAACTCGCAACCAACGCTATAAAGGGGTTGTCAATCCCTTCACGGCCAATTGCGAAAGTGAGATCTGATAGAGATAGTATGATAAGATAAATATATTTTTGGTATTTTATAATATAGATGCAAAAGGTAAAGATGCAAATAAAAGTAGATTTAAAGCTTATATGATAAAAGATAGACCCGGGGGCCATAGGTTTCACTAGAGGCTTCTCTCAAGATAGCATAAGTATTACGGTGGGTGAACAAATTACTGTCGAGCAATTGATAGAAAAGCGAATAATTATGAGATTATCTATGCATGATCATGTATATAGGCATCACGTCCGTGACAAGTAGACCAACTCCTGCTTGCATCTACTACTATTACTCCACATATCGACCACTATCCAGCATGCATCTAGAGTATTAAGTTCATAAGAATAGAGTAACGCATTAAGAAAGATGACATGATGTAGAGGGATAAACTCAAGCAATATGATATAAACCCCATCTTTTTATCCTCGATGGCAACAATACAATACGTGCCTTGCAACCCTTTCTGTCACTGGGTAAGGACACCGCAAGATTGAACCCAAAGCTAAGCACTTCTCCCATGGCAAGAAAGATCAATCTAGTAGGCCAAACCAAATTGATAATTCGAAGAGACTTGCAAAGATAACTCAATCATACATAAAAGAATTTAGAGAAGATTCAGATATTTCTCATAGATAAACTTGATCATAAACCCGCAATTCATCGGATATCGACAAAAACACCACAAAAAGAGTTTACATCGAATAGATCTCCACAAGAGAGTGGGAGAACATTGTATTGAGATCCAAAAAGAGAGAAGAAGTCATCTAGCTAATAACTATGGACCTGAAGGTCTGTGGTAAACTACTCACAACTCATCACAAGGGCTATGGTGTTGATGTAGAAGCCCTCCATGGTGGATTCCCCCTCCGGCGGAACGCCGGCGATTGCTCCAAGATGGGATCTCGTGGATACAAAAGGTTACGGTGGAAGAAATATTTCTTCGGTGGCTCCTTGGATGTTTCCAGGGTACGTAGGTATATATAGGAGGAAGAAGTACGTCGGTGGCCCCTTGAGGGGCCCAGGAGACAGGGGGCGCGCCCTCCTATCTCCTGGCCACCACGATTGCTTCTTGACTTGCACTGTAAGTCCTCTGGATCACGTTCGTTCCAAAAATCACGCTCTCGAAGGTTTCATTCCGTTTCGACTCCGTTTGATATTCCTTTTCTTCGAAATACGGAAATAGGCACACAAAAATAGCAATACGGGCTGGGCTCCGGTTAGTAGGTTAGTCCCAAAAATGATATAACTATGTAAAATAAAGCCCATAAACATCCAAAACAGGTAATATAATAGCATGGAACAATCAAAAATTATAGATACGTTGGAGACGTATCACCCGCCAAGCGCCTCCCCGTCCTTGACCTCCTCCCCAATGTCGCCCCGTGACGCCGCCCCGAGCCCTCATTCCTCCTCTGCTTCGTTGGCCGCCGACGCCAAATCCGGCGACCTCGATCCCTCCCCGAGCCCACCTGTGCACACCTGCAGGACCACAGTGCCCGCGGTCTTCCCCCCTCGCTCGCTAGCTCGATCCCGCGCCCGTAGCTCACCCCCTCCGTCGTGCCCGAGCTCGTCGCCGCGTTTGCTTCGCCACCGTGGCCATCAAAGCCTAGCTCGCGCCCGAAGCCTGTAGACGTGCTCCTAGAATACCAGGGAGGCGCGTGCACCCCCCCAGTTCGACTCGGACGAGCCCTTGGGCTCGATCCCGAGGCCTCCTTGCTCCTGTCGCCCGCGTCACACCCCGCTACTCCGGAGCACCGACGCTCGCCGGTCGTCCCCTTTGCCCCACTGTTGCCGGTACAATTCGTTCCATCCGCGTGACCCCACGTCACTTGGAGCCGGCCGCCGCGGCCTGTCATCCTCGTCGGCGCTCCGCTGGCCTCGGCCCGCACCTGGGCGGGTTCGGCCTCCGCCCGGGGCAGCACCCGCCCCGTTAACCACCCGCTCTAGTGGCCTAATGGGCCACTAAGCAGCGAGGCCCATCCCCTGTTATAAGTAAAAAAATATTAAACAAATAATTAAAATAATAAATAAATAGATTAATCAATAATTAACTTAATTAACTTGGCTTAATTATCCTAATTAACTAATTTAGTTAAAATCAAAAGATGTTTAGTTATCGGTCTATGACAGGATGGACCCACCTATCAGTTTGACTGGTCAACAGGTCAACGTTGACTGCTGACGTCACCCTGATGTCATGCTAATGCAGTATTTCCTTTTTAATAATAATTTTAGAATATTGTTTATATATTTGAAAAATCATAGAAAATTAACCGTAGCTCGGATCGAAAAACTTTGTACATGAAAGTTGCTCAGAACGACGAGACGAATCTGAATACGCCCTCCATTCGTCTGCCACACGTCCCTATCCTAGAAAACATGCAATCTTTCCCTTCCGTTTTGTCTGTCCGAAAATGCCTAACTCTGGGAAAACTTCCCGGATGTTTTCCCCCTTCGCCGGTAGTGTGTAGCACCATGTTAGAACACGTCTAGCTCTGCCTGTTGTCCTGTTATGCTCTTGCTTGCTATGTATTTATTGTTTTATCCCCCCTCTTCTCTTCGGTAGACCCCGTGACGGCTGACGATGCCGCTGTGATCGACTACGTCGATGACGACCCCTCCTTCTTGTCTGAGCAACCAGGCAAGCCCCCCCCTTTGATCATCCCGATATCGCCCATTCGATACCCTCATGCTTGTATTAGATTTTGCTACTGTTATTGTTTGCTCCTATTCGGATGCATAGCCTGCTTTTGTACCTGCTTTTGTTACCTACCTGCTTATCCTAAACTGCTTAGTATAGGTTGGTTAGTGATCCATAAGTGACCCCACTTGTCATTGTTACCCCTGCTTCATCATCGATGCCTCGATCAACGTGATCGACGACCAGAGCCCGACACCTCACATCACATCATGCCCCTTTTGTTGCTCGACTCTGCAGAGCTATTATTGAGTGCCGAGGGTGATCCCTAATAACGCACTCCTGATGATAATTCTGTAGTGTAGATGTTCGGTCTTGGTCATCGAGGGTGATTTCCTCTTTCACCATTCCCGATACGGCTCTGTCGTTCAACACCTCAAGTGTGAACCTCGAGGGTGGTCCCTCTTACGTTCACCTTGATAATTACATTGAGTGGAATCCTCCATGGGTGATTCCTCGGGTTTTCCCCTTGATGTTTGGACACACGGTTACCTTGACTTTACTTGAGACCATTGTAGAAGTCGGGTCGGCCCTAAGGGGTACCCGTGAGTTGATGTGAAAGTCGGGCGGGCCCGTAGGGCACCCGCGAGTTTTCCACATGGCACGGCTAGGCAGTCTGGGTCCTTGCCGTAAGTCCATGAGACGGGGCGACGGGGTCACCTTATCGTGAGTCTCTGCTTGTTTCCGCGAGCCCCCAATGCACTAACAGGTTTCGGTATTTGTTCTGAGTTGGCCTCTGGCCTTTACGCAGTAACCACCACACGAGAATAGATATGGGCCTCGATGTCGCAGTATCAGCTGAAGCTTTGTTAGACGTCCAGTTCAGCATCATGGGCCTGTCGGGCCAGTGCCATCCAGTATGAGGTTGTGCTCGTCCCGGCTCGTCGCACAACGACCCAGAGTGCTGCGGGCGATGGGCCCAGACCCCGGAGTGCTTAGGAGGTAGACCGGCGGGGACCTATCTGTTGAGCCCAGGTAGGGCTGCGACATGTTGATCTTCCAAGGCCGGGCATTGACCCTAGAAAGGTGTGTCCGGCCAAAGTGATCGAGCATGTTGGATAACGTGGTGCACCCCTGCAAGGAAGATATATATTCGAATATTGTGTCCGTGGTAATGGACGTTCAGACTTATATCGCGATCTTATATAACTAGAAATGGATACTTGAGATATGTGATGGATATGTGGCTCCGAGATTGCTTTCACGCAGGGAGTCGGGGAAGGATCTCTGGGCGTTGATGTTACAACATGGTTGTTAAATATTAAACTGCTATTCTTTACTCGCCTACATGCTGCAAGATGCTCGGAGCTGCGTGAAGATGCTAGTCTTCGATAGGCTAGGCCTTCCCCCTCTATTCTGGCATTCTGAAGTTCAGTCCACAGATTCAAACCTTTCATTTGATACCAGTGCATACTTAGTACAGATCTGATGCTTGCGAGTACTTTGGATGAGTACTCACGGTCGCTTTGCTACCCCGTTTTCCCCTTCTTCCTTCTTTTCGGTTGGTGCAACCAGATGGTGAATCCTTGGAGCCAGATGCCACCGCCTATGGATGCGACTACGTGAAGACTGCCGACGACCAGGAGTAGTTAGGAGGTCCCAGGCAGGAGTCCTTGCCTCTTCGATCATGTTGCTTTTGTGCTAGCCTTCTTAAGGCAAAACTTGTTTAACTTATGTCTGTACTCAGATATTGTTGCTTCCGCTAACTCTTGTGTATCGAGCTATGTATTCGGGCCCTTGAGGCCCCTGGCTTGTAATATAAAGCTTGTATCATTTTTGATTTGTTTCTAGAGTTCTGTTGTGATATCTTCCCATGAGTCCCTGATCTTGATCGTACACATTTGCGTGTATGATTAGTGTACGGTCGAATTGCGGGTGTCACAAGTTGGTATCAGAGCCGACTGCCTGTAGGATCCTCCTTTTCAACTCCTTGGCCGAAGTTGAGTCTAGCGTTTGCAAAACGGTTTTACTAACATGTCTGTGTGGCTTATGGGCCTGGTCGCCATTGGGTAGTATTAGGATCTTTTACTCCTTGACCTTTACTCTGGGACTCTAATCTCTCTTCTATTCGGGTTAACTGGTTTTGCTAACAACTGTAGGTTCTTGTAAATACTTTTTCCCGGAGAGCCCCTCACTCCAGATGATTACTTGGTGCACCAGAAGTTTCTGAAGATACTCTCCAAAGTTTTCTCGAGACCCTTGTGCCCTTCGTCATTGCAATCCCTAACACCGATAAATCCTTATGTGTAACTACCTACGCTGTCGTTCATACCTTCATCCCCAGTTGCTCTTGTTATTACAAGATGTCCTGAAATACTCCTCGATGTTCCGAGAATCCTTTATGCTTACTGCCCTGCAATCCTTGCTGCATGAATACCCCTACGGATAATTACTAGCTCTTATCGAGTATCCATTCTTCCCTAGTTATTCTTATGCTTCATAAGATACTTTGTAATACAATCCGAGCTTTCGATGACCTCTGTCGCCTATTGCTCTAGGAGGTCTTACCTGCCTACACTCTGGTTAATTCCATATAACTAGCAGTATCCATTAACGTCCTTTGTCTTTATCATCTTGAGTCTTTCGATTTGATATGTTTGTGTCACATCATCAGTTGATCCTTATAGATTATCTTTCCGGCTCAGACGTCTTCCCGAACATGAGCTGGTTCTCAGCCAATCAGATTGCCATCGATTGTGCCCTAAGTCTATTAACCTTATCCATCCTTGGTCAGAGCGTTTGCTTATGATCCCTTGATTTTGGAAATCGTAGTTCCTTTGCTTTTGAGCTCTGAATTAGTCAGTTGTTTCTATAATCTAATTTCCTTGCGTTCTTTCTTCTTCTGGTTGAGTACCAATACTCATATTAGTTCCATTGTGGACCTCCAGGTCCTTTGTTGGGTTTTATCCGACAACGTCCTTCATATTTAGTAACCTTGTGAGCCTTTCCTCGGATACACAATGCCTTTGGTAAATTGTATCCCCCGCTCTCATCAACCCTACCCTGCTTCCGGGCTTGAGTTTTTTTTACTCGTGACGTTTGTGGTATATGTTCCTAAGATGTCCCTATGGGTTGAATCTATATCTTCCCTAAATCTGTGTGAACCCGAAAATTTCTACGACTCATACTCTACTGGTGTTATGCCAGATAAAATCTCAACACTACGACTTCGTCGAAAATGAGAAGTGAAAGAAAGGTTATGCATTGGAGAAGTGGGAGCCGACCTTGAACCTTTGTGTTCATGCCCATGGACCCGATGTGGTACTTATCATGGAAGCTTCTTGTTATAATGATAATTCCCTTGTGATAAGTTCATCTTGTATCTATATTTGGTCCTTTGCAACCGTGGTTCTGACACTATAGTTCTTCTTTGATCCCACTTCTCGGACAAGATAAAGTATTTGTCCTCTGTGCATCTTTTCACCTGTCCAACCTCGATCATGTTCTACCTTCGAGTATTACCCTTTGGTATCTCGAGAATATCACGGAACTACATAACTTCTTATAAGTTTTTCATCAGCTATTATTCTCGCCGATTCAAATTTTCCATGGGTTCTGAGTTAGTAGACACTCGAGAACACCAGTAATTGATTCAGGTCTCTATTGCTTTGTTTAACCTTTCTTGTAACCTATCATATCTAAGCAGTGATAATTTCCTGCTTATGTAAACACCTCGGTGTACAACTCTGTCCGTAAGGCCTTGTTACTATTGCTGATGACATTCCGGTAGACACCGATGGACGAGAACTTTGCCTATTGGTCCGCCTCGTCTTAACGAGCAGGAAAATGGTTCTCTTCGTCCCTCGCCGTTGGTACCAGCGTTGTTGCCAACATAACTGACAGGCTATCCTCTGACCTGCCTTGCTATCATGACCGTACAAAATATTAGCACCCTTCCTGCTTTTAACCCACATGGTGGGCCCATAACCCACAGTTCCATAGGATCGAAACCTAACTCTCCTGTACAACCTTGACCCCGGAATATTCTTTGCACTTGGCTTTCTATGTAAATCACGAGCCACCTTCCTAGTGATCTATTATGCTATCAGACGCAATACTTATTCCCATTGCTCTGAACCCCTTTCGCCCTGTGTTTCAGGCAACGAACGCTTGCCTACCTCTTGAAGTTTCTTATTGCACCCTCTTACCTTGCTCTCGATGACTCTCTTGAATTTCAACCTGAGAGATGCCTCTATGCCACGTTCAATGAGATAGCTCTCATGTACCTATCTATTAAGCCTATATGTGTTGAGTTCCGTCCTTCCCGAGTCTTTCCCCACTTACTCCACCCCTTTAATCTCGGGACGAGATTTCTTGTAGTGGAGGAGAATTGTGACGCCCAGATAATTAAGCTACAGTAATCCCCCGTTAATGGTGCCATGTCATCACATTACTGTTGTTGATCCTCACTTTATCCAAATCCCTATTCAAATTCAAATTTAAATTCAAAATTCAAATTTCTCAAACATGCAAAATAAAATGTTCAAAGTGTGGCAAATAATCCATGGATATTTATCATGTTGGAACCAACCTCTTTTGAATTCTCAAAATGCCCCTGGGAGTTAATTTTTGGTCCAGCAGTAAATTAAATAACATTTGCAAAATAAATAATTAATTATTTAACTCCAATTGCCTCCAAACTTTATGTGCCACTCCAAAATATTGCGCTGGAATATTGTGCCAAATTTCTAGCTCAACTAAATTCATTTGCTATGGCAACTAAATAGGAAATAGTAACTAAAATTTGAAAACCGATTTAAAAATGTAAAAGGGAAAAAGTCCCCCTCCCTGCTGGACCCAGATGGCCAACTAGCCCAACAGGCCGCCAGGCCGGCGCACCCCCTGCCTACACCTAACCCCACTCCCCGAACCCTAATCTTTCTCGATCCCCACTCACCTCCACTCCCCATTGTTTCCCACTCCCTCCCCACGTTCTGGATCGGGGGCACTCGCCCCTCAACCCCGACGCCCGCATCGACCGCCACTCGCCGGACTGCCCCGCCACCGCTCGGAAC